>NC_090646.1:244931957-245131957 GCF_040937935.1 Hyperolius riggenbachi
AGCACTTTCGCAGCTCAAGGTAAGAACTTGCTGGCTGGGCAGGTGGGAGAGCCCTGTGGATGATGGGAGAGCGCAGCCTGTGGATGGGAGACTGCAGCCTGTGAATCTCAGCATCGCTCGCGTGGAGAGCAGCGATCAGCGTGTGGAGATGATGATGATTTCGATGCGATCAGTGTGTGCAAATGATAATTTAGATGCGATTTTGTATAGGGATGGGCAGGCTCATGTGAAGTCTGTGGCTGCTCCTGCTACCTCTATTGATCGGCATGTCTGGAGATTGAGGTGACGAAGTTCTAGGCTGAAAAACTGCTACATTTTAACTGACCGGTTGTTCCATAGCAGTGCGTTGTGAATAGGCTTTCGGTTAAATACCTGCATGCGAACTTAGCTATAGGGGGACGTGGACGGTACCTTCACCTGGGCTGCACGTCGCTTGTCCCTTCAGTTATAACTGATTGATCTGTATTCTCCCGCTACTCCGAGTGTAACGGAACTCGTTATGTGTAGGAAGGCAATGGGAGAGGCGACTAGGGGTGGACTGGAGGGCAGAAGAGCTTTCCCCGAGTCCCGGGAAAGTGTGCGGGGTGTCACCCCTCCGGGTGCCAGCTCCTGCCCGCCCGCTCATTATAGATCGGGCCAAGTATTGGCAGTAATTAGGATGCGCGCTCTGCTGTGAAATATCTTTCCGCTGCAAACACTTCAGGACTCCATTTCCATTCCCACTGCAATTCATAGCCTTTAATTGTTTTAATAGTCTGAACTGCTCTGCTTACTGTGCAGGGAATGTTTACTAATCCTGACTGGAGCCTAGTGCATTGCTTTGCAGCCTACTATTTGGACCACCACACAGATCAGGATGTGGCAGCTTGTGATACTGCAAAAGATAGATAGATAGACAGATAGATAGATAGATAGATAGATAGATAGATAGATAGATAGATAGATAGATTTTGCATTTATATAGTGATGACATTTTCTAAAGTGCTTTACAGAGTACATTGAACTCACATCACTTACTGTCCTTTAGGGGAGCTCATATTCTAATGGCTGTCATAGTCTAATGTCTAAAGGCGCCAATTGACGGTACAATTTTTTCATCAGATGCGATCTTCTGATGCAGTTTTTATAATCAAATTGGACAGAAAACTGTGCTGAGTGTGGCAAAATCAATGTAAAATGTTTGTTTGGTTGATTGGAACAGAAAATGTAATGGATCTAAAAGTTGGTTTTTATGATCGTATCTGAAGAGAGAAAGTGCCCTAATTGATCCGTTTATGGGAACAATTGAAAATTACCTTCCTATTATGATCATAAAAAGTGCTTTGAAAGATCGCATCTGATGAAAAATTTGAACCGTTAATGGGCTCCTAAGGTTCTCAGATGCAGTCTTGGTTGTACAATCTTACGAAATCTATGCAATAGAAGGGTAAACTGAGTGAATCTACTTTTATTGAATAGTTTAGTTGGTCCCTCATATTGCGTAGAAGTGGTAAGGTTGTACAATCAAGGTTGAATCATTAATGGGCACTGTGAGGTGGGAAACAAACCTACTAATATGTTTTAGAGGTGTGGGAGGAAACCAGCATGCCCAGAGGAAGCCCGATGAACCATGGGGAGAACCATCAAACTCCGTGCAGATAGTATTTTGCCCGAGATTTGAACCTTGGAATCTTCAAGGCCAAAGTGATGCTAACTACTTAGCCAGCACTGTGTCTATCCCTATATATTACATACATATTTTCTACATATATTGTGGCACTACACTTGGGCAAGTGCCCCAGAATACAAATTATGTGCCTGAATATGTCCCTCCTCACACAAAAAACAAACACATACACTTACAGAATTAAAGCATGTCTCACACCATGCATAAGTGATTCATAGACTTAATTAGCTGCACTATATACACTCTTTATCAAGTATGTTGGTGCTTGTGGGAAAACTGCAACAAGATAACCATATAACTTGTGCACAAAATGAGGTTGTTTCAACTGGACACATTGTAGTGGAAGCTACCTTCTTTTTTAGGATGTATAAAGACCTGAATAGACGTGACCCCTCACTATGAGCCCTATAACATGCACATTAATTTAGTCCATAAACACCTAATGCTGGTAGAAAATACCCTGACTAATTTAGAGAGAGACACACAGTATACTGATTCACTACACTGTTTATCCCAGGGGTGAAGTACCGCTGTCCAAGTATCATTTTTAACGCTCCAAAAGGTTTAAAGTGCCAGGGAAATCCTATCCTGAGGAGGAAGTCTGCGACTACAACACAGCAAAATGATTCTGTAAAACTCCTGGCTGTATTATCAGCACTATGCGTTCAAATGAGCTAATATGTTACAGCTTCAATTTATTTCCGCACTCATTTGTGACTTTGAAATAATATGCTATTTTTCGACTGAAGTGAAGACTTAACATAATAAAAAATGCAGTGAAAATTAAGACTTTGACAGTGTTTTCGCTCATGAGGCTTCCAAATAGGCTTCTTTAGATAAAATTCTACAGAGAAACCAGAATGGGGCTGGTGGGAAACAAGATCAATAAAGACAATCAGGCAAGAGATAAAGGGATTACTACCTTGAGAAGAGAATGAGACAAGAGAAGCATGGCACATGTTTCCGATACGCCTCTGCATGTGGATTTAAATTGATAGCTGTTTATCAAGTGTATTTGAAATCCACCCAAACCCCCTCTGACTGTGAGCATGGAGTCCAGAAAATGATTGTGTTGCTTTGTAGTATTTTGGTTGTTTGGTTGTGTTGTTCATTTTTGAGGAACTTTCGAGCTTTTCAAAAAGCAGCCCCCCTCCCCCATCCTTCTTGTTAAAGATACATGCTCCATTAAGTTTCAGAAGAATTTGGGAGTGGCATCTCCTATATGCAAAGTGATTGAAGTGTATTTTGTGTTTGCACACCCAGGTCCCCAAAGATGAACTGTTGTCATGTACTTTGTAGAGGAAGTTGTAGAACAGTTTTTAACATAAAAGAAAAAGCATACTCCAACATATAAAACGCTTTTGTGTGAATAGGGCTGTTTACTTCCCTCATGGTAGCATGAAAAATGTATATATTTCTATAGTGGACAATATAAGGTCTAAAATAATAAAGACATAAGGTAACAGCAAGGTCAGAGTTCTATTTGGCGGTATAACATTGGCTTCTCTGCATTGTTGTCAATTAATATAACGTCCTTATATTAAGTATTATATTTGAAGGGAGATGAGATGGTAGATGAAATGCTTAATAAGGCAGTTGTAAGAAGGTCCTTGATCCTAGGGGCTTACAATCTAGAAAGGGGAGGACAATGAAGGTTTGACAGCATTGAAAAGAGATCCTTGACAATAACCTTGGAACCTCTTACCAGACAGTAGTTATTGTGCAGCCAGAGTGTAAGGTATTGATAGTGGGTTCTTTTTTTTTTTTTTTTAAGTGCTTCATTTTTTTGGTTATAGGAACAATTTGTGCTACTCCAGTGTGAGGCTGTACAAATCGTACCCATCAGCATGAGCCAGGGGAAGAGGCTGCTAGACTGTGTATTCTCACAGAGGGGGTGTACATGTCCCCACTCTATCATATGTCTTGATCTCCAGACATGAACTCAGAAAAGGTCAGAGGAGATCACAGGATAGACATCAGAGCATCTTCTGTGGGTTCAGCAATAATTCAACAGAAGTACATCATCAGACATGTGCAAAGCTAGTAGCCAGTTACACATTTACCATATTAAACTTTTTCATTTTAAGTTGAATATCATCAAGCAATCATTTACTGCTTAACTGACTCGGCGACAGTCAACCATGTGTCATTAATAGTACTTGTTAACGTGTATGAACACTTTTCAGGAGTTTCTTTCTCTTCTAAACCCTGAAAAAGATAAACAGTATATCTGAGAACAAAAAGCATTCCAAATACTTTTTAGATGTCGCCCAAAATCAGCTTGATGTAATCTTATGCTGGGTACACACGTTACGTTTTTCCGTACGATAGATGCATCCGATTGATAAATTCCCTCATGTCTGATATTACTCCAGATCGTTTTACCACTCGATTTTTTCATAGTAGTGAATGGAAAAAGATAAGAAAAATGAGCGGAAGATAAGAGAATTGAGCACAGGATCGAGCGCAAAATCGAGCGAAAAAAATTATTGAGTGCAAAATCGAGCAGAAAAACGTATCGTGTGTATTAGGCATTAGCAGAGCTCAGACAAACTGCTGTCTGGGAAGGTCCCCAGTGCTCCTCAGTAAACTCCCCTGATTGTTTCTCTTAAATAGCTTTAATTAGAAAATCACCAGAGCTTATGGTGAACAGTCTGTACTATTCAAAAGACAATTATGCAAATAAACTCACAGGAGATAAGAACAGAAGATAACACTCCAGAGACTGTTTCTTTGACTTATTCCATTCAGAGAGTGTTCATACTGGGTCAGGTAGCACAGGACTCCATCTGGGTACAGTGGTGTTTGTGCCACATCTGCAAAATTTTATAAAACTATCTCTAATATAAGAAGCAATTGGGTTTCAGCCGGACCAGACTAAAAACCATTCTGACTGTGATCCTCAGCATACAATTTTCTTAGTCTCTGGATTAAACACTAATATAAAAGTCACACTCTGGGCAACCCCTCACCAATCCCAAAATAACTCAAAACATGATGCAAACAGATTTATTTATTTTTTTAACTTTAAAAAAGCTGAATCAAGTTGACCATGAGGCCAGTCATTGTAAAAGTTCCCACATAAAGTTCCCATATAGCATTGGCCACAGCAGGGGTATTTGTGGCTTCTGTATTCCCTTGTGTGTTGGAAGCTGTTAAAGGGGAACTCCAGTGAAAATAATGTAATAAAAAATGCTTAATTTTTACAATAATTATGTATAAATGATTTAGTCTTTCCTCTCCCTGATATACATTCTGACATCATATGGTGACATTTTTACTGCTGGCAGGTGATGTCAGTGGAAGTAGCTGGTGTTTTCTTTTTTGGCAGTTGGAAACAGCTGTTATTTCTCACAATGCAACAAGGCTCCCACAGTGTGATGTCAGAACCATGGTTCTGACATCACACTGTGGGAGGGTTTTCACCACAATATCAGCCATACAGAGCCCCCTGATGATCCGTTTGTGAAAAGGAAAACATTTCTCATAGGAAAGGGGGTGGAGAATGCTACCCTCCATGCACTGGTAGCTTGTAGTCTAGTATTTCCTTAGATGGTTGCATGGGATGCTATGTGAACTGTGGGTTACAGTAGCTTGCTTGGGGTTTCCTTTCAATCAGCAGCTTCAAATAAAGTCTTAGTTGTTTTGTGTTATTGATTTCCATGGACATTCCTTGGTCTTAAATATTTTCTCAGTGGAAATTGTTGACCAGCTATGAAAAATGTACAGGACTGACTACATTTTTATAGTCTCTTTATTCTCTGTGTACTTTTGAACTTTATATCTACTGACAACCAGTGTTTAAATGACAAAAAACAATGTTTATAGACCAAATCAGGCTCCACATAATGTGGAAATGTAATGATTTATGGCCCCCTGAGACTGTGGATGGCTGGGATTCAATGGGGTAGCAGCCAAACATCCCTGGCCATTATTTTAATCCATTTGCAGCTATGAAGCAACATGAGGCAGAGTAGGTGAAAAGCATGTATGGACCAGATCGCAAGGGTGAGAGGGTCGTATTTCAGTGTGGGTCAAAGTGCGTGCATATGCTGGAAATGTTTTACTATGGTGCATAGAAGCAAAAGCGGCACTATCGAATGGCAGTGTGATACACACAAAAAAAAAACAAAGATGAGCAGATTTGTTAATGCTTGGGAGGAACTGTTTTATGGTTACTGGAAAAATGCTTAGGTCTATTTTTTTAATCAGCTGAACTAAGCAGCCTAAACCTTTTAGAGTTTGTCATGAAAGCGTGGAAAGGGTATTGATGGATCCTATTGCTGAAGTGCCTTGGTACTGATTTACCACTGATGTCGTTTACACAGTATGACCTGTACTTAGTTGTAGAGGAAAAAAACATTGCCTTAATAAAAGGCAACACCATCCGGTGCTGTAAATTAGGCCTTTTCATGACCATGAAACATACACATCGCTGTTCCTATTTTGGTGTCATCCTTTGGCTGTAACTCTTGAGTTATGTAGTGTGTGCTAGAATATAAATGATAGGCAGTGGCGTAGCTAAGGGGCCCCAGTGCAAGTTTTGCATTGGGCCACTCTGAAGCAATTGAGATGTAGCACCAAAATAGGCCAACAACTGCTGCAGTGACAGAGAGTTGTGAGCAGGAGGGGGAGAGGAGAACAGTTTGCTAAGGATTACCACTACTCAAAGCACATATAGAGGTGATCATTACCAGCATAGCACCAATGAAGAGCTAATACAGCAGTTTAAGTAGGGCCCTTGATGGGCCCCCCTGGTTCAGGGGCCCCGGTGCAGTCACTACCTTTGCATCCCCTATGCCATGATAAACAAAAGTTTGCTTTCTTAAAACAGAAAGAATTTGCGATAATTCAGGCTGGAGTGAGCTTGAGATGTCTCCCAGTGCATCACTACTGAATATATGCAAATTAACCATTGTTACCCTTAGAAGCTAAACACACCTCCAGAACCGCTGGAATGCAATGATGTGTCAGCTTGTTAATTTGTACAGAGCCATAATAATCCAACATGCATACAGACTGTTTCGGATTGTTTGATCCTCATCAGTGCATGGCATGGATTAATTTGGCTCTATGGAGTAGGGCTTGTAACACCGAGAGGTACAGACTAACCAGCAAGCTCATGGTAAACCATGGTGAACCATATGCCATGATGATAGGTTCTTGGGCAGCAGTTGTAACTGAAGAAAAGGCAGGGTCCTGCATTACAGTTCAATAGCTGGAGCCCTGAAGATGGTCCTTTTACTGTTTACAGTGCATATTGAGTTTGAATGGGACATCTCTGCATAATTCATGCATAAAGTGCAATGCAGCTTTGATTATTAATATATAAGCAGGTATAATGTAACTAGAGTCTGTTCCAGTCAATCAGGCTGGTGAATACAGGGATCTGCAACCTCGCATTGAATTTACTTCTTAAAGTAAAATTCTGCCTTTGATCTTTAATTATACCATCTTTAGCAAAACTGGAATGCTTACAGCTTACAGTTCATTATGAAAGCTGACCATTATCACGGCACAGACTGATAGAAAGCCCAGCATACCCGAAAGCCATGTGATGCTGCCTCCAGCCTGACTCATACAGGATTGGTTATTAGGTTCCTCTTGGCTGGAGAATGGCTGGAAAGCTTGACTGTTTCAGCAACCCTGGACAAGATTTTTCTTTTAAAATTGTCTGCTGTCAGAAGTTTGCCTGTGTCATACCAGAATATAATGAGTTTACTAAAAGGGCAACTAATTAACAATGCATTTTTAAAATAATCCAGTCTGTTTCAGAGTCCTGTTGCTCCATTTTCTGTTGAGATGGCAGTGCGGTTTACTGAAAAGAAGGCTGCTCAGACTACACCCCCATCCCATCATCCTGTGCACATGAAGTAGTCAGAGAGTAGCTGGAAGGAAACACCAGTCTCTTCCTGGATGTACAGTCACCTGACATCTGCCACTCCCTACTTCCACTGACAGGTTAAGGCCTCTTTCACAGTGCGACGTTAAAGTCGCACATTATAAAATATTTGAACGCAGAGTAACGCACAGCAATGGAAAGTCTGTGCGACATTCACAGTGCACACGTTGCGTTAGTGTGTAACGTGTAGCGTTAGTCGAAAGTGCTGCATGCGGTGCGTTTAGCAATGAATCTGCTGCGTTACTTGTGTTGCACATGCTCAGTAATAAAAAAAATTTCTTTTAAAAAATGTTCCGCATGCGCCGTTTTCGTTCCATAGTAAATACATTTTCTAACGCGCGACTTTAACGTCGCACTGTAAAAGTGTTTATGCTTAGCGTTACAGCGGCGTTGTGCGATCTTAACGTTGCATCAAACGTAACGTCCTACTGTGAAAGAGGCCTAACCCTTTGTGGCCAACACTATAGCTTACAGCTCAGTCTCATAATTTTAAGAACATGCTGATCTGCAGTACTAGCCACAAAGAGAAAATCTTTCAGTAGCATAGGGATAGAAGGACAGTGGACGCTGCCCTCTATGGTAGATTCAGGGGAGGAGAAAACACCAGCAGGCAGAAAAATAATATCAACATCAGGTCACTCTCACTCCTCATAAATTGAGATTATATGGATAATTGTCCAATATAACAGCAATCTACACTTCTCAGCAGGGGCGTCTCTAGCCATTTTGTCACTCTAGGCGAGAAATCCTGTGGCGCCCCCCTGTGGTGAACCCCATCCCCCAAGACCCCCGAAAATCATAATACAGCTGCGTTTCAACAGAAAATACACTTATTGCGGCATGGGTTCACCAGAAAATAGTTGTAATGCAGCAGAGCGTTTCACCATAAAATATACTTATTGCGGCATGCACTCACACACACCACACACACACACAATATACACATGCACACAGTGCACACAACACACACACTATACACAGTACACACACACAGTACACACACACAGTACACACACACACACACACACACACACACACACACACACACACACACACACTATACACACACACACACACTATACACACAGCACACAGTAGATATACACTATACACACACACACACACTATGCTGCTACCAGGGGAGGACTGGGACCTTTTGGCCTGTGGGGAAACAGACTTGAGGCCCATTATCATGGCAGCCTTAGCCCAAATTATCAAGTCACATTTGCAAATTGCTAGCGATTGCTTTTGCGATTTTGTCATGCACTAGCCCAGAGAGAGGAGGAGTGGAGTGAGACTGAGAATTATTATTATTATTATTGATTTAAAAAGCGCCAACATATTCCGTGGCGCTGTACAAAGTGAGAAACAAACATGGGGTACATAATACAGACAATGGTGTACACTAATATACAAGATACATAATTAGTGACAAAATACAAAAAAATGATACAGCATACAGAATACAAAATACAGAAGTGGTAATGACCGTGATAAAAATAACATGATGAATAAAATGTATAATGATTTCCAAGACACAAAAGGGGGAGAGAGCCCTGCCCTTGTGAGCTTACAGTCTAAAGGAGAATAGCAGGAGATGGAGCAGAGAGCTAATCTGTATTGCAGTCCCAAATTACACAGAGACTAGTTGCCAGTAATAGGACTGCTGTCCCTGCCAGTCTCCCACACAAGTCAGAAAGGAGTCCTCCTGGAATCTAGGAACTGTCAAAACTTTTCAACCTGTTTAACACCTTATCTGCACATGCAGTCATTATAACAATGGGGAGATACCAGACAGATGTTTTCCCAGGGACCCTCCAGGCAAGTTCTGCATCATGCTGTGTATATTTACCAGCTTGCCTGTCCTCTAATTGCACTTTTATCAGCTAGCCTAGTGTTTCACATTGCTGTACAACAACAAACCTGAATACATCAGACCATCCCTAAGGGCCCTTTTCCACTAGCGCGTTTGCGCTGGCTGAATCGTAAAGTCGCAAACCGCTAGCGATTTTACAGTCGCTACGGTTTGCTTTCTAACATAGGAATTGCGGTAGGTCATTTCCACTACCGCGATTCGTTTTTTACAGGAACGCGAACGCGCGGCGGAGCGGTATTTGCCGCGATTTTGCTATGCAGTGCATAGCATAGCAAAATCGCAGCCGCAAACATCGGGAAATCGCCAGTAATTGCGATTCAGCAATTGCTAGCGTTTAGCGTGAACGCTAGCGACTGCTAGTGGAAAAGGGCCCTAAATCACTGAATAAAAGGCAGCCTGGGGGGCAGTCCATGCCAGGCTGCTAATCCTGCTATGCTCAGTCTCTACATCCACTCAGTTACCAGTAGCAGGGAGAGAGGAACTGAATGAATCAGAGTGAAGAGTCAGGACTCAGAAGCTGATGCTGTACTCTGAGCCTTCTCTCACTGACTCATTACTGTGGTTCTTTGAATCATTGAGCTGAAGGAACTGAATAAATCAGTCAGTGAATCCAGTTATGAGTCCAGTCAGGCGCTGCTGTTAGCTGCTGCTGTGTAAAACGATACCTGAGTGGGCTGAGAGGCATTTCTTCTCTCACTACTCAGCAGCGATCCTGGCTCCTCCTGCTGCTTTAGGCAGGAATTTATAGCTGCCTGGTGGGTGAGACGGCTCTGCTTCTCAGCAACTCCAGTCTTTTGCCCATGCCATGCTAACCTCCTGCCTTACTCAAAGTAGGATTGCACAGTTACATGGAGAGGTGAACTCTGACAGGGGAACTAGTATTTAGAATTCTGGTCCTGTATTTGGCCATTCAGAAAGCCAACAAGAACAATACATTATTTTGACTTAATGCTCTACCGATGCAAGTCTAGGTTCACAGTGGTCAGTTGCATAACTCAAACAATATGACTGTGAACTGCAATAGAGACTGGCCATATACAAAGCTTGCATGCAGCGAGTTATTACGCAATCTGTTACTGTGATCTGTGAATAGTAACTGTATGGGCAGTGAGTTGACATGCAGAATTATTCTGACACGCAACTGAGCACTGTGAACAGGGCTTATAAGTTTTACTCTACTCTGCTGCAGCTATAATATAGACATGTCTACATTCAGTAGTTCCCTGAAATTTTTAGCTAGACTTTAGACTTTTTTTTTGGCTGTAGCAGCTGCTAGAATGAATATATACAGGCACAGCACTCAATTCATAGTATAAGGAATAATAATAGTCTTAAGGTACCCTTATTCTTGAAAACTTAGTTCAGGTTTACTGGATCACTCATGAGATCCTCACCGAAGAGAAAACTGGAGCTCTCTGGAGACACGTGACTATGTTCTCATGTGGCCTAGGTGATGGTTGCCGTCTTAGGCCCCGTTCACACTTGCGTTTTTTTGCAAACGGACCGGATCCTGATCGGATCCTAAATCGGATCAGGACCTCATCCGGATCAGAACCGTACGGTTCCGATCCGGATCCGGTCCGTTTGCTTCAGGCATGCATCAGGCTGCCATCTGGATCCGTGGGCAAAAAATAGCGAAATTAAAAGAAAAAAATGTTAGGGTCAGCAGAAGGTGCACCTGGTGCACCTGTAGAATCAGGTTCCTCCGCTGTAGGCCTCACCTCCACCTCCGACATTCTGCCAAACAGCTCCAGCACGTCTGTCACTGCTGCTCCACTCCAGACATGCTTGGCCCATGTGTCCCCATCCGAAATGGCCGCTTGGATACGCATAGGAAGTGGGGTAGAACGTCAGGTGTTTGTAGGCAGGGTGTTCTTTGCCTTCCGTTTCCCATTGGTTTCTGTGTTCCGGATGGTGCTGTCAGGCTCAGGTCCGGCTCCGGTCCGGGTGCGTAGGCCGGAGATCCGGACCCAAAAAATAGCGCATGTTGGAAAAGTGTCCGGAGTCCGGATCCGGTCCGGCTCCGTACTGTACGGAACGTACGTATGTGAACGTCCGCATAGGCTTTGCATTGCTATGCGGAACGTACGTTCCGTTTGTACAGTATACGGTCCGGATCCGATCAGGCGGATCCGGACAGGGAACGCTAATGTGAACCGGGCCTTATAGTAGTTGTTTTTTTTATATACTTTAAATTTCTTTAATTTGCAGGCAAGGTTTTCTAGATCATTACATTTCTTTCATGCGCTCTAGTTTTACCGGATATTAGTAAATCAAATGTGTAAGCTTATTAAAATGGCCATACATAATATCATTATTTATCTGTAAACAGTTGTAGCCGTTGCTGCTACCCTTCCCGATGGGACATTTCTACTTTACAATTGTGCCCCCCTCCCCCACTTCTCCAGGTGTATCAACCCTTGCATTGACACCTACAGGAAGAGCTCTGGGTAATGGGAACTGCGCTCGTACTGCGTTAGGAGGAGTGATGAGTTGCAGCTCGGCCATGCCTCCTCAACCAGGAGCAAGCTAGAGGTCCAGAGCCTTCCTTCTCCATAGAGGACTATCTGACTTTTTTAGGACACTTGAGACTTTTTTTTAATTAAAAATGCACCTGTATGGGAGCTTTAGTAAACTTGCTGTTATTCATCACGGAATGACTGTCCAACATGCTATCAAGCCACCAATGCCTATAGTAAACACATTTACAAGTCATAGTATATCTCTTTCTATACCCTAGTATAATTAGTCAAAATATTGTCTTGCTAGTGAAATGGTCAGCTAACTTTTCTTCATTGGTTATTGTTAACATCAGCTAGTTATTATTAACTTAAGTCTTTATCTTCTTAGTAACCCAAACACCCTACCAGTTTTGGCAAGTGTCCTTTAGATGTATGATCAAAGCATCCTATTGATCCATGATGGTAAAAGGCATGTAGGTTAAGATATCATAAACTTGACATCTTACTTAATGGCTGGCATCTGTGGACATTTATCCCTAGACGGCCTGTTATGTTCTCATTATGAACGCTACTTACGTGTACGGCATATCACATTTCTGCAATGCTAATCGTTTCACCAGTGGATTTTTGCTGAGTAATGATAAAGGGGGTTTAGTTCAACCTTGCAAAGGATACATTCTGGTGAAAAAAGCCTTTGAGGACTATATACAGAGGCTCCAGACCACTGGCATGTGAGTGGTCCCTGATTATGTGGGAGCCTAGTTGTAACTGTGATATGCTTGCAATGGGTGAGTGAGCATTGCCTCAGCTATTACCCTGGTGGTTTCACCATCCTGGATACAGATAAGAAATGTTTTCCCCTGATTGACACAGAGGCAGGCAAGCCTTTCAGAGCTGCGATCAGACATGCTTTGCTTTGGTTTGTGTTGTGATAGACACAGTCAGTATGGGCTGCAGTATTATCTGGAGGTAGATTAAAAGGCATTGCTGGAGGAGGTTACGCTTCACAGTCATAACTTTGCGAGATAAGTCAGACATCTGCATAAGGCACACTAAAGGGATGATCTTAAAGGGCTTCCTCTGCAGTCTGAGCGCTTTGCAAGCATTTGTATTATATTTTTATTACAGGTATGCATTATATAACAAACGAACCCTGATTCCTTGGATGGACCTTTTAGGAAACATTAACCTTTTATGAAACAATACAATGTGAAACGCTATCTGCTTTGCGGCTGTGGTCTGGCAGCCTCATGTACAATATAATCTCATGCATTACACACCATAATGTGTGCCATAAACAGTGGCATTTGAGTGAGAACCTGTGAACTGTACAAACATTCAATTTACCTACAGGGAAGAAGAGCCGGGAACAGAAAGCAGAAAAAAGGATTTTATTACTAAATAGAAATGACCTGATATAACCAGTTTACAGTGCAATGTTTTTTTGTTTGTTTGTTTGTTTTACCAAAGAAGCAAGTTTTCTTTTCATTCATTTCTTGCACTAATGAGACCTAACAAGTCTTAAAGAGGAACTCCAGTGAAAAAAATGTAAAAAAAAGTGCTTAATTTTTACAATTATTATGTATAAATGATTTAGTTAGTGTTTCCCCATTGTAAAATCTTTCCTCTCCCTTATTTACATTATGACATTTACCACATGGTGACATTTTTACTGCTGGCAGGTGATGTCAGTGGAAGGAGATGCTGGTTGCTTTTTTGGTAGTTGGACCCAGCTGTAAACAGCTGTTATTTCCCACAATGCAATGAGGTTCACAGACAGGAAACTGTCAGGACCATGGTCCTGACATCACACTGTGGGAGGGGTTTCACCACAATATCAGCCATGCAGAGCCCCCTGATGATCAGTTTGTGAAAAGGGAAAATATTTCTCATGGGAAAGGGGGTATCAGCTACTGATTGGGATGGAGTTCAATTCTTGGTCATGGTTTCTCTTTAAAGGGGAACTGAAGTGAGAGGTATATGGAGGCAGCTAATTTATTTTCTTTTAAATAATACCAGTTGCCTGGCAGCCCTGCTGATCTATTTGGCTACAGTAGATATGACAATAGTGTCAGTAACACCTGATCTGCTGCATACTTGTTCAGGGTCTATGGCTAAAAGTATTAGAGGCAGAGGATCTACAGGACTGCCAGGCAGCTGATATTGTTTAACCACTTAAGGACCACAGGCTTAAACCCCCCTAAAGACCAGGCCATTTTTTACAAAATAGGCCACTGCAGCTTTAAGGGCTCGCTGCAGGGCTGTACACCTCAGCACACAAGTGACTCCCCCCTTTTCTGCCCACCAACAGAGCTTTCTGTTGGTGGGTGGAGATCGCACCCAGGATGTTTTTTTTTACAATTATTTATTGTATTTATTTTTCAATAAATAAGCATATATTTTTTTAATTTAATAACTTTCCCTCCCTCCCCCCGTCAGCCAGTGATCGGCTGTCGTAGGCTTCAGCCAATGAGAGCTGATTGCTCTGTTGTGTCCCAGGGGGACAACCGTGTCCCATGGCTGTCCCCAGTACAGCGCTGCCATAGATCGCTGCTCTGTACAGACTAAATACACAGCTGTTTCACCGTCTAACAGTCTCCTAGCGGTGACCGCCGCTGGGTGACTGATGATGGAATGGAGCTCTGTCATCCAAGTGGAGATGTTCTCCTGCATATCTCTGCCCCAGGACTTTACGCAGTCCTGGGGCTGTCACCCTGGCCACGCCCATCGGCATGACGCGGTTGGCATCCAGTTAAAAGGAAATAAATATGTCAGCATTCATATCCCTCTCACTTCATTTGTCCTTTAAAGTATGGTATTTGGACCCGATATATTTAGCTGTACATATAAGGCTGCATCTGCAATGTTGTGCATTGAACTGAAAAGGATAATTTTTATACCTCAAACCACAAAAGAAAAAATAATTGTATGTATAATCAGTGTAAACTAATGTATTAAATGCATTATACAAGGCCAGATTTATACTTTTTCCACCCCAGGGGCAACTTTCTTGTAGTTCCTTATACATGTACAACAGCACCTCTCCCATTCCATGTGCAGCTACTATTCTGTGTATAACATCCATGTACAGCCAGCCCTCCCTTTCATGTACAGCTCCCTTGAGCAGTAATGTTGTTCCCCCATTTGCAGTCTCCCTTTTCCATTTGCTGTCTTCTCTTCCATGTTACAGTTATGTCTTAAAGATGAAGTCATGTGACTGATCTGGCTACTTACTTAAAATTACTGATACACTATTACCACAATTTCTCTTGAACCTCTTTTGCATACATGCCTAACACTACTCCTCCACCCCACACACTTTACACTAACCTTTCCCGCTATGTAGTCTCCTCGTCGATAAATCACGACTCTGTTGCCGAAAGTTTTGAAAGCTGGTGTGCCGACATAGTATGGCGGAACTCTGGCACCCAACATAGACACTAATTGTGCAATCCAGAGATCCACTATCGTACAGCAGAACTCTCATGCCTGCCATAGCTGTAATTCATCCGGTGCCCAAACACTACCACTGCTAATTTTAAAAGCTAATAGCTGCTAATTTATGCCACACCAAAATTACCACCCCCAGCACCGCCATAGCTGCAATTCTTGTAGTGGCCTTTGGTGGCGCCCAAGTTATCAGCTACGATCTGCACATAAATTACTTGCTTCTTGTGAGATAGCAGTCTGTAATTTTGTAAATTTGCCCGACTTTTAAATGTAACTTCTTTTTAACCATTCCATAAATGGATAAGGTTTATATAAAACAACATTAATGTAGAAAATGGAAGGTGGTTGAGTAACCAAATCACTCTATACGAGTCTCCCTCTGTGCACTGTAGTATGCTAAAATATGGATTTACTAAGTTCGCTTGGGGAATTTACATATCTACAGGGAATAAAGAGATACATTTTTCTTGCCTGAACACCTTGGACTGCTGCAGTCTTTTAGCAGACTAACACACAAATGTAGTGTATACACTGTATATTTTATTTTTTCTTAATATAAAAATAAGAACTTGGAAGAATGGCTGATAAAGTAAAACTGAAGTGAGAAAAAAAAGTCAGATACTTACCTATGGAGAAAGAAGGCTCTGAATCCTATAGAGCCTTCCCTGTCCTCTCGTTCTAGCGCTGTCACCCCTGTTAGGCCCTGTTCGCGTTACAAATGTGGACAGCCATGCGTGCGGAACGCAACGCATGCGAACGCACGCCATCCGCATTTGTATGCGTTGCGTGGCTGATCCCATCACTGAAAAGTGAATGGGACAGCCGCACGTTTTTGCAAAAAATGCGTGCAGCATGCGTTCCCGGACCGCACAGGTCTGGAACGCATGCAGTGTGAACATCAGACAGTGCATTCTATGCACTGTCTGATGTCATGCGTGTTGGCCTCCCGCACGCGTTTCCAAAACACGGCTGGAAACGCGTGCAGTGTGAACGGGGCCTTAGAGCTATTCAACCAACTGGTTTATTTTGCCTTCATAAGCCCTCGGAAGGGTTCCGAGCACTCGCTGAACTGTTCCCAATTGCTTCCAAAGGCAATGGCTCCGTAGTGCGCATGCGGTAGCACCCTGAATTTATGCACAGTATGGAGCCTGTCTTCAGGAGCACTCTGAGACACAAGCGTTAGTTGCAATGTAAAGATGGAGCCACAACCAAGGAGAAAAGATTTATTTTTTTGCAGGCAAGTATACAGTTTATATTGTAATCATTGCCCAGCTGTAGTGTCGGTATCCAGCATCAACAGGAACAAAATATGCACTTGTTCAGTTCCAGTTTAAGGTGTATATACTTTCTTGCATTCCTTATACCTGCTGTGAAAATATTATGTTATTGGCTTAGACTGGCAGAGATCTCAGCACTGCATTTGGAGATAGCAGGGGATGGTGGTTGGAAATTCAAATGTCTTGTTTACAGTGGCTGTGTCATCTGACTTGATATTTATAAACACCTCACTTGTGTGAGTGTGGTGATCAGCTTCATTTGTGAGATGATATATAATGAACTCTGTTTCACTGATTATAAACACTAATGTCCAGAGGCTACTTCATTGCTTATCTGTATGTTTTGGGGTGTCCCTTCAAGGATTAGTGGCAAATATCTTAATCCAGTTATGTTGTTTTTTTATGTGCATATAAAACACACAGCCAGTCTAACAGTGTTTCAAAGCCTACTGCCAGTAGCATAGCTTGGGTGCTCTGGGCCCCAGTTCGAGTGCTCTGGGCCCTAGTGCGAGTGTTACATTTGACCCCCTCAAGAGCTCTGTACATAAGAATTCATATGGAGCACCAAAAGCTGCCAAGGACAAAAGCAGTGTCAGAGAGGTGTAAGAAGGGGAGTAGAACAGTTTGTTAATGGTTACCACTATTTAAAGCACATATAGAGGTGATCATTACCAGCTTAGCACCAATAAAGTGCTAATAAAGTGGTTGAAGGAGAGCCCTTACTAAGCTCCTCTGGTCCAGGGCCCCTGGTGTGGTCGCTACCTCTGCACCCCTAATGCTATGCCACTGCCTACTGCTAGTCATTGTATTAGCCCGGAGTATCAAATGTTCCTGTTCTGCTCAGCTAATTAGTAATGCAGAAAAGGTGTCTGGGCAGCCTGTACGCCAAAGAGAGTAAGGTTGTCATGGATGCAGAGAGGAACAGTTTGAGTTTACTGTTTGTTCTTAACTTTGAGTTGACTGTAAAATGAAATGTAAAAATCATTTTTAATAACATTTAATTACACACAGCTTGAGCAGCACAGATCGATGGTTTCAGTATTTTCCCCTGAAAGTGGGCTTTCCTAGTCCTTAGCCTTGTGACCAGGCTCCCACTGACGTAGACAGATGAATAAAATGTCACACATTATTAGCAATATCATTTCTTCATGGCCTCACTGCTCAGCCTCAAAGTATAGAATGACTTCTGATGACGATGAGAATGGTAATAGTGATAGTAATAAGGAAGCTATTAAGTATATGCTTATACTCATGAAGCTGGAGCACCATTTCAATGCAAATGTCAGTTTTTTATAGTACAAAAAATATAAAAAAAACATTAAAGAACCCACAGAGCAGTGGCTATAATGCTATAATATAAGGGTTTACATCGGCTAGATGGCAAGTACATAATTGCTTAATTTCTAATAAAATGATTGTAATTTACCGCAGCATTGTAGCGTTGTGTACAGGCGATTTGGTGAGTCAGGATGCTAATCAGCTTTGTGGTTTGCTGGACATGTCAGTGGGCATGAGAGGTAGGCAAGCATTGTGCTGTCCATCTTAAGTGACAGCATACCAGGAAGGGGGTGACAGCCGGAGAAGGCTGCAGCAGCATTGACGTCCGCAGATATGAACTTGGCACACCAAGCAGCTCTGTGTGTTTTTCATTAGCAGTCTCAGCAAGTAGATCATAAGTGATGTCCTGTATTAAAGCAGAAATGGAGCTATTCCCTTATCCCATCCTCAATAAATACATCCTTCAGTCTTTCAATTATGCATGGGAATTCAAGCCTCCCTTAACAACACCTATTTTTATTCATTTGCATTAATGAAAACTGGAACAGTTTCATACCATAATGAACTGCCTTGTGAAATATACTACGCTGCAGTATACTAACATAAGAGAAACTGTATTTATTTATTAGGCATCTGTGTCCCTGAGCACTCACCATTGCATTGCAGTAGCTGCTGGAAAGTTCATCTAGGGTGTGGAGAATGGATAAATTGCTTTACTACTAGTCCTGTCTCGATGCTTCAGGCAAAAGGTAAACCTTGATAGGGTTAAGAGAGCACCGAGCAGGCAATTAAAAGCAGATGCTTTCTTTGGTTAGGGTTGAAATGCCATAGTATAAGTCTCCAGCCAATAAGGAGGAAGAGATGTGAGTAGCAGGTGACAGGGCAGTTGCTGATGATAAGGCTGACAGAATTGCTGCAGGGGGTTGACCAGTTTGTAGGCCTGCAGTGACGGCTGTAAATTCTTAAGGAGGAGAATGGCAATATCAGTCTCAGCAGGGATACAATTAGTTCAGTGTGTCCACAAACGCTTTATCCGATTCCTGTGCTATAGATATTTCAAGGATGGGATGTTTGACTTTTGATTGGCCAGGCCTTTGTGTGTTGACTAGAGCCATCAGCCTTTCGTGCATGTGTTATAAGAGGAAATGCTTGTAGCAAACCACAGCTAAATGCTTATCTCTGAATCTTCCTATGGAAGGAACCATGTTTCAGGTCCTAGCTTGCATATTACATCCAGTGCTGTTTCATCACTCACAGTGAAGCTGGATAGGTTGAGCTTTAGTGCTTAGCGGGCATCCCTGGAGTCAGAAAGTAGAAGATAATGTCTTTTTTCGTAGAAGGCTTTGGAGACAGATATTTTGCTTTGTGATTTGTTCCATGTAATAAGGTCGGAGTTGTCTTTTTTTTCTTTTTAACTTGAAAAGTCAGCCCACCCAAAAGTAGTGTTTCTGATATGGGTGGAGTTTCATGGATTAAAGCACCCACATGATTTTCCTGCCCATACTTCCTAATTTCCTCTTTGTAGAAAACTTTTTACCTTACTTGGGGTCTTTCCAGTCTTGCATGATTGTGCTTTACATTTTACCACCAAAGTACTCTAAACAACCTGGGTCGCGGCCCACTACTGGGCCGCAGGCTGTTCTGAGCTGGGCCTTGCCATCTGTCATAACAGTGCAGAGAGAAGTGTCACGTGAAGTTTGCAGGAAGCCTTAGAGAAGAGCCATCTGCAGCCATTGTTACTGCTGCCACCTAGTGTCTATTTGGAATGCAGCATGCTTTCTGTCTGTATGGGCACCAGGTGGCAGCAGTGAGGGTGACTGGGACGCTCAGGTCTCTTGCCAGCCACAGAGTTCAGTCTGCAAGAGGTGAGCAGCTGATGCTGGAAGCTAGTGTGGGAAGAAGAATGGAAGGGTAAAAGTGAGTGTGGGGAGAAGGGAAGTGTGTGTGTGTGTGTGTGTGTGTGTGTGTGTGTGTGTGTGTGTGTGTGTGTGTGTGTGTGTTTGCGTGCGTGCGTGTGTGTGTGTGTGTGTGTGTGTGTGTGTGTGTGTGTGTGTGTGAGAGAGAGAGGGGGAGGGACATGTGAAGTATGTGTAGGGAGGAGAAAGGGTGAAGTGAGTGTGGGGAGGAGGGTAAAGGGACTGTGGGAGGGAAGAATAAAAGTGAGGGGAGGCAGATTAGGGGAGGAAATTACTGTGTCAAGAGATAAGGAAGCCCAGGCACTACCCCCCTTCACACCACTTCTCACACCAAATGTACCTTGTGCTGGTGGCTTATGCAGCATCCCCTGTGCAAAGACATCTCTTCCAAAGTGCTGAGGGTGATGAAGATAGTGGTTAGGTAGGGCTGGTGTTGCCAGGATTTCTTTATGTGATGACCCTGCCCCCCGCGCAATAACCACCCGCCCGGTCCTTGGAAAAATTGCCTGATGCTGAAGCGGTCCTTGGGTCAAAAAAGGTTGGGGACCACTGCTCTAAAGTACTTAGAAAACATAACAATATGCGATATATGTTGAATTTTAAAATTAAAGAAACAGTTATGCAAAAGAACTTCTGTTTAATCCTTTGTTGTAAGCAAATACACAATATTTCTCTGTTGGATTCAATGCTCTAGATGGACAGAACAAGGGCATAGCCTACATCAGCTGTGCCCAACCTAAGGCCCGCGGGCCACAGCTGACTTTTGTGGCCCTTGGAAGGGTCCTGAGGAGGAGGATCGGGATTGTGTCATACTACGTGATAGGTTTACATAGTGTACTTGCGTTCCCTGCACTGGCGCTGTGATAGTTAGAGACCCTCGTCCATTGGTTGCTGCAGGAACCACCCTCCAATAGGAATCAGCCTTATTCCTATTGGAGGGAGGTTCCAACCAATGGGTGAGGGTCTCTAACTATCACAGCACTACTGTAGAGAATGTGTAAACCTATGACGCAATCCCTGATCCTCCTCCTCAGCACGGATTCTTGCTTCGGCTCTCCCCATGTGCTCCGGCTCTCCCAGATGCTTTGCCACTGCTCCGGCCTCATCTCAGGGGACAGTGCGAAATCACACCCAACCAGCCGGTCAAGCTGTAAAAAACTTGTTCCACGATGACCTTCTCCAGCGGCTAGGCCGCAGCAACTAACCAAGACCCCGTCTTCTGCTGAATAGTAGGCTTCAACTCCCCGCAGCTCACAAAGCACTTGTGCTGGGCAGGGGGATCAGCCAGAAAGCCTCTGCACATACACCCAGGTACCCCAGAAAATGGGCATCAAATGATGAGTACAACAATTCTTGGTTTGCCGTTCTCTTTCCTTTTCCAACACTATGTTAACTGTTAATAGAAAAATGTTAAGGATTTATATTTTAATGTTTTATGTATGTGTTTCGGCCCGCAAAATCTATCTTGATAGGAAGTGCGGCCCTCGGGCAAAAAAAGGTTGGGCACCACTGGCCTACCTCATTTTATCACATTTAGTAAGAAAAGAGATAAATAGTGTGTTACATATTAAAGAAACAAAAAAGATAAAATAACTTAAAAATAAACAAAATAGCCCACAGTAAAGAAATGGAGATAAAATAAGAAATTGCTTAATTTTCTGTCTATTTCAGTCTTTGGGGTTAGCATGGGCAGCTGTGGTCCTTTCATTTCACTGGGATTAGAGTCTGGCCTTAACCTTCCTGCATTTCTGTGTGTACAGCTCTGCTCATGTTTATCATTGATTGCCATTGATCACATTTTCTGAGATGCTCCGTGTAGCTTGTAGTACCAGTTGCAACCGGCTCTTACAGCCCCCAAACTGTTTGAGAGGAGGAGAGATCCTGTTTCTTTTTCCAGTCGAACATAAGATACCATTTTTTTCAGAATATAAGATACACTATTATCCCCCCAAAACTAGGGGGCGTGCGGGGTGGAGTGTGTGCATCTTATATTCTAAATGTCCTATAAAAAGTGGTGCAGAATGCGCAGGAAAGCACTTACCTATCCAGTGGCCGCACTCCTCTCCCCCTTCGCTCTAGCTGCTGTACACGTTCTCTTCTTCTGCAGCTTTCAATCTAAACTGCAGCTGTCTTTCTACAACAATCTATAGCTCAGGGTCCTCCGTTTTTCATGTCCTCTGTACTTCCTGATGTAGTTCCCTGATCGTGATCTGCAGGGCCGGATTTGTACTCTTCACCGCCCTAGGCCACTGTCACAAGCCGTCCCCCTTCAGTATAGGTAGCGAGATGACCCCTTCCCTCTAGTATAGGTAGCCTGATGACCCCCCCCCCCCCCGCCCCAGTATAGGTAGCCAGATGACTCCTCCCACTTTCCCTCAAGTATAGGTTGCCAGATGACCTCTCCCCTTTCCCTCCAGCATAGGTAGCCAGATGACTCCCTTAATCCCTCCTTTTACCACCCCTGCACCTTTCATTATAGGTAGCCAGCTCATCTTCACATCACAGCAGCCATCAGTGTCACTCATTTCTCTGCTCATCTCCAGTGCAGAAGCTTCCTCTTCCTTTCCGTCTCCAATGCTGCCCAAGTCCATAGCCACTGGCCACAATGCAAACGTGCACAGAGAGCAAGGTGGCTGCTGCACAGGCAGCCAGCAACAGAGTACCGCAGTCAGGCGCTCGCCTGATCTCCCTGCATTGCAGCATTTGCAAGCTTGCAAATGCTGCACCAGTTTAGCCTGCTGCTTTGGTGCCCTTGCTCCTGTGGTGCCCTAGGCCATGGCCTAATTGGCCTTGGCCAAAATCCGGCCCTGGTGATCTGGATATTTTAAGTGATTACTGCGCTGTCCTGATCTTTTGTGGTTTCTGCAGTAAGAGATTTCCTTTTGGCAAACCCTAGCATTGTGGAGCCTTGTGAACACATGACAAACACATCTACTGCTTGCAAACATTTACACAGTAGTGTGTTGGCTCAAGCAGAAAATGGGTCCATTTAAAACAGTATGTC
Source organism: Hyperolius riggenbachi (assembly GCF_040937935.1). NCBI lineage: Eukaryota > Metazoa > Chordata > Amphibia > Anura > Hyperoliidae > Hyperolius > Hyperolius riggenbachi. The sequence goes on from NC_090646.1 coordinate 244,954,789, forward strand.
TGCCCTGCACTGTCTGTTCTGCACTATGCACTGCATTGTACTGCAGAACAGCATGCATTCTGTGATTTTGTGAATTGAGCTCTAAGTAATTATCAAGGGCCCACAGGGTATACAAATTTGCACACACATTTGCCACTTACCAACCCTACCATTCAGCTTCCTCTCCACCAACTCCTTCCTTTTGGTTTGAATGGTGGTGGTGGTGGGGTGGGGGGGGGGGCTTCTAACAGCAGGAGCATAATGTTAGTGCCCCGGGCTCCATGTCATTGCCAGACCACGCCCCTCATGTGATGTACAGACAGAGACTTGCAAGTTCCATTCCCCCCCCCCAGTGAGCCCCCCCACCCCGGTTCTGCAGAGTAAGTGCAGGGAGCACTGTTACATTTACCTAATCCACATCCATGCTGTATTGGGTCTCTTGTTCTTCCAGGCATCTTTGCACTCTATGCTGACTTTATTCATTGGCTTCCGATGCATGTCTTGTCATCAGGAGCCTCAGGAGGACAGCATAGAGAGTGCAGAAGCCCAGAAAAAGAAGAGACCCAGTACAGCGTGGATGTGAACTAGGTAAATATAATGACATGGGGGGGGGGGGAGCAGAAGCAGGCCGGCTGCGGGGGCGATTGTTATGCTGCTGTTCCGGGTAAGGAACCTGCCTGATGTCTGAAGAGGAAGGAGGGCAGGACAGGCCATGTGACTCTGCTACTTATAAAAGTTCAGGTATTTTTTATTTTTTTTTGTATGTAATATTCTGGTAATGTTTTATAATTTGTAGCTAGATGGGGGCTTTAAGAAAAAGGAGCTATGAGGGTGATGGTGTGAGGGTTAAGGGAAGCGGGGGGGGGGGGGGGGGCATCAAGACCAGCTTAATCAAAGCCAGTTTAAATTTGAACGTAAATAAATAACACAATAAAAAATGCCCCAGCTAATTTTACTACGTTCAATCAACTTTAATTTTAATAACAATAGCAGAGTAAACAAACAGACATATTCATCAATACTACACCTCTGTGGGTTCAGTTCAGCAGATTTATGTAATTCTGCGATGTAACCCTTCAAGAGAAGAAAAAAATCAGCATCTTGAAAGTGCCTGATGCGGAAAATGTGAATTATAACATGAGAATAGTGTAATCTTTTGGGGATACACTTTTAATTAAGTGCCGGCACGTTTCTTGTCTCAAAGACTTAATTATCTCAGTGTTAAAAAAGGACCATTTTATTTGTAGATCTAGCAGTGAAGTGTCTCGTGTGTATCAGTCAATAAAGCACTGATCTGCAAATCGCTGCAAACTCATAAGGGTGCATTAAGACCGTGTTTTAAGCGGCATGCAAATGAACAAGTGTGTTTGTAGTCAGTCAGAAATGAAGAATGGCCATAACAGGGGCATAATGCATTGTTCGACCAATAATTACACGGTAATGAATGCTTGTCCTCTAACCTCACCCAGGCAAGACATAACATCTTTTATTGGTTTAACCCCATAGTCTCATTGCACCATGGGAAAACCTTACACAAACGATCCTATTGAAGTGACTACTGACACAGTGAGGAGAATGGATAATGTGGTTCTTATGTCAATATAGTCTTTTTTATTTAAAATCAGTCTGGAACAAAACAGACAGCTAAATGCACAGTGAAATGATAGGTTTGCCATTAATAACGAAGGTGGGGTGGACACACTAATATGATGGCTCTTTTTACACATGTAAACAGCGATGTAGGTGATATGTTATGGTATGGAATACACACTTTCAAGGTGCAGGTGAAAGATGGTTACTGTAGACACACACTGCTTTGCTTAGTAACCTAGTCACTGGCACAGTACCCATAGCAACGCTATGTCTACGCTCAATCCACCTTTCATGAGTAGGGGAGAAGGACATAATGGGGATTGATGTACAAACATTACAGAACAGTCCAGGACACTGCTGAATGTGATCTAACAAAGCTGGAATGGATTTTTATAAACCATACTTTGCCAATAGGTAGCACTAGTTTGCAACTCTCTTCTGGGTCACAGCAATATGTTATATGTTTGCTGAAAGGTGAGAAATTTAGCAGTTATGCTATTCCATGTGCTGAAACCTATGGTGAGAACTTTTTATTCAATAAATGATTATTGTTATGAATCTATTTAGCACAAACATCTTCTGTGGCATGTAGTAGATAGAGTAACAATGAGGGATACAGGAAACACAGCAATGAATATGCAAGTGTAAATTATATGTAAACTCACAATCAAATTAGTTTGTTAAATATATGTAAATTGCTGGAATTTTTATATGCTCTTTACACAGCAGTACTTGGAACACAAAGAGAAAGCTCTACCCTTTCAAGCTTACAATCTAATAAATCCAGGGTCAGTTTTTGGCTGTGTCTCCATGCATGTGATTGCACTAGCACACATTTGTGTTAGGTTAGGGTGCAGAAGTTAATGTGAAAAGGTTAGGGTAGAGAGGTTAGGGTAGGTTAGAAAGCTTAGGGTGCAGAGATTATGGTAAAGAGGTTGGGGTAGAGAGATTGGAGTTGAGAGGTTAGGGTGCATAGGTTACGGTAGAGAGTTTAGCATAGGGTAGAGAAGTTATAGTAGAGAGGTTAGGGTGCAGAGGTTAGGGTAGAGAGTTTAGCATAGGGTAGAGAGGTTAGGGTGCAGAGGTTAGGGTAGAGAGTTTAGCATAGGGTAGAGAAGTTATAGTAGAGAGGTTAGGGTAGGGAGGTTATGGTAGAGAGTTTAGCATAGGGTAGAGAAGTTATAGTAGAGAGGTTAGGGTAGAGAGGTTATGGTAGAGAGTTTAGCATAGGGTAGAGAAGTTATAGTAGAGAGGTTAGGGTGCAGAGGTTATGGTAGAGAGTTTAGCATAGGGTAGAGAAGTTATAGTAGAGAGGTTAGGGTGCAGAGGTTATGGTAGAGAGTTTAGCATAGGGTAGAGAAGTTATAGTAGAGAGGTTAGGGTGCAGAGGTTAGGGTAGAGAGTTTAGCATAGGGTAGAGAGGTTAGGGTGCAGAGGTTAGGGTAGAGAGTTTAGCATAGGGTAGAGAAGTTATAGTAGAGAGGTTAGGGTAGGGAGGTTATGGTAGAGAGTTTAGCATAGGGTAGAGAAGTTATAGTAGAGAGGTTAGGGTAGAGAGGTTATGGTAGAGAGTTTAGCATAGGGTAGAGAAGTTATAGTAGAGAGGTTAGGGTGCAGAGGTTAGGGTAGAGAGTTTAGCATAGGGTAGAGAGGTTAGGGTGCAGAGGTTAGGGTAGAGAGTTTAGCATAGGGTAGAGAAGTTATAGTAGAGAGGTTAGGGTAGGGAGGTTATGGTAGAGAGTTTAGCATAGGGTAGAGAAGTTATAGTAGAGAGGTTAGGGTAGAGAGGTTATGGTAGAGAGTTTAGCATAGGGTAGAGAAGTTATAGTAGAGAGGTTAGGGTGCAGAGGTTATGGTAGAGAGTTTAGCATAGGGTAGAGAAGTTATAGTAGAGAGGTTAGGGTGCAGAGGTTATTGTAGAGAGTTTAGCATAGGGTAGAGAAGTTATAGTAGAGAGGTTAGGGTGCAGAGGTTAGGGTAGAGAGTTTAGCATAGGGTAGAGAGGTTAGGGTGCAGAGGTTAGGGTAGAGAGTTTAGCATAGGGTAGAGAAGTTATAGTAGAGAGGTTAGGGTAGGGAGGTTATGGTAGAGAGTTTAGCATAGGGTAGATAAGTTATAGTAGAGAGGTTAGGGTAGAGAGGTTATGGTAGAGAGTTTAGCATAGGGTAGAGAAGTTATAGTAGAGAGGTTAGGGTGCAGAGGTTATGGTAGAGAGTTTAGCATAGGGTAGAGAAGTTATAGTAGAGAGGTTAGGGTGCAGAGGTTATGGTAGAGAGTTTAGCATAGGGTAGAGAAGTTATAGTAGAGAGGTCAGGGTAGACAGGTTATGGTAGAGAGTTTAGCATAGGGTAGATAATTTATAGTAGAGAGGTCAGGGTAGAGAGGTTATGGTGGAGAGTTTAGCATAGGGTAGATAATTTATAGTAGAGAGGTCAGGGTAGAGAGGTTATGATAGAGAGTTTAGCATAGGGTAGAGACGTTATAGTAGAGAGGTTAGGTTAGAGAGGTTAGGGTGCAGAGGTTATGGTAGAGAGTTTAGCATAGGGCAGAGAAGATACAGTACAGAGGTTATGGTAAAGAGGTTAGGGTGCACCTGCTCCTCCACTAAAACCACTCATAGAGAACTGAGTTTTCTCCTAGGAGATTATTTTTCATCTTCGATTTATAATTACTTTTTATCACTTTGCCATGGAAAAAAGTACCAACAAGTAGGTGAAAAGGTACTATCAGAACTATTTTGAGTACTTGTTTGCTTACTGGGGGTTTAAAAGGCATTTTATTGACAAGTTTAAAAATATCACCTTTTCTAGGAGAAAACTCAGGTAAAAAAGTGAATTGCATATGGCCCTTTATGTCTTAATAAATGATATAAAATCATGTAAAAGACTATTACCTGAGTATACACAGATTGAAAACCCAGCTATGAATGTTATTATTATTATAACTACAGTAAAACCCCCATTATCCGGTACCAACGGGGATTGGCTGATGTCGGAGTGTAGTTTATGGTTGCTTGAGAGTCAATGTTATAAATATGCCTAGCTACTGTAAAAACAGTACTACACCCCACACTGTATACTTACCATAAACTCTGTATTAATGTGGGAATATAGTATTTAAAAACAAATTAAGACAAGGGACAGACTTAACTTAAAGGACAACTATCAAAGATAACTAAAATTCAAAATGCCACATATATACTCGCATATAAGCCGACCCGCATATAAGCCGACCCCCCAACTTTTCCCTGAAAAACCAGGAAAAAATGATTGACCCTCATATAAGCCGGGGGTAGGAAATGCTGGCCGTGTGATTCCCCCCCCCCCCCCCCCCGTGTGTCCCAGTATAGTTAGTATAGTGCCCAGTATGGGTAGGTAGTGCCCAGTATAGCTAGTGAAGTGCCCAGTATAGCTAGTATAGTGCCCCAGTATAGCTAGTATATTGACCAGTATAGTGTTCAATATAGCCAGTATAGTGCCCCAGTATAGCTAGTATAGTGCCCCAGTATAGCTAGTATAGTGCCCCAGTATAGCTAGTATAGTGCCCCAGTATAGCTAGTATAGTGCCCCAATATAGCTAGTATAGTGCCCCAGTATAGCTAGTATAGTGCTCAGTATAGCTAGTATAGTGCCCCAGTATAGCTAGTATATTGCCCAGTATAGCTAGTATAGTGCTCTACGCACTACGACCACCGACCAACGTGACTCGCAAGCAAGCCGACCCCCCAACTTTTGGCCCACTTTTGGGGGGTCAAAAATTCGGCTTGCTTGCGAGTATATACGGTATATTTCCAGTAATTACTAGCAAATAACAATACAAAGTTTTTTTTTTTTTTCATCCTTTATTTTTTTTATGTGAAGAAAAAGTGACATTTACAGAGAATCGCTTTCACTGGGGGAATTGCTATGGTGGACTGTGTCCAGCACATCCAGCATACAGAAACAATCTTCACTTCACTGTGACTGGAATCTCATTAGAATGATAGAAAGCAGAAATATAGCTCCAAATATGTGTAAATACCTCATCAGCTGCATCTGTGCATCTGCTCCTGTCTCTCTCTCTCTGTGCCTCGCAGTATAAAGCACAGAAAACGTACAGGTCCTTCTCTGTAGTTAAAAAAAACCCTCAGCTCTTCTCATATGATCTGTGAGAAGGCATTGTGTGTGAGAGCAGAGCATAAACAAACAGTAAATCATTCCTCTGTGAATAGTGACAGAAACGTGGTACCTATCTACATGGTACAGCTCTAGCCCTGATGCCTACATACATTGTTACAAAAGCTTATAAACAAAGCATTTTTTGATGTTTCTGATCACATAGGCTGTGATCAGAGACATCTAAAAAGCTTTCTATTGTTACTGGCTAAAAGCTCTATAAGTATGCGGGGTTTACAGAACAACAGCTTCTTTGATAGTTCCTCTTTAATGTAACAGAGTTTTATTACTCTATTAAGTAGTGTAAAAGTACTTTTCACACTACTTTTGCATAAGATGAAAGTTGTTTGTATAACATTTCCTTTTCAGATTGTTTAGTATAATTTTTTAACTCAGATCGTGTTCCTGTATAATACACATGGGGCTTGATTCACAAAGCGGTGCTAACTGTTAGCACGCCTGTGAAAACCCCCTTAGCACGTCTAAACCAGCTTTTCGCGCATAAAACTTTATGCGCATAAAACTTTACACACTGCACAGAGCGCAGGGCGCACCGCGCGAAGTGCCCATTAAAGCCTATGGGATTTAGCGCGCATAAAACTTTGCGCGCATAAAACTTTGCGCGCGTAAAACTTTGCGCGTGCAAAGTTAGCGCGCGATCTGATTGAGAAATCCAGTGCTAACCTACTTAGCACCCTGGTTAGCGCGTCTAAAGACTTTAGACGTGCTAAGTAGGTTAGCACCGCTTTGTGAATCAAGCCCATGGTGGCAGTGTTTTTTTGTGCATGCATACACCAACTCTTTTGTTGAACCTGCATCTCAGCAGGGCGGTATATAGATTGTGGTCTCGCATGCTAGAAAATCTATCTGCAGCCTGGAAGAAGGTCACACAGGGGTGTTGTGACATTGGTAAAATGAGCATATAGTCCTGTCACTAACTATCCCTCAGAGCAGCTCACAGTTTAAGCCCTACCATAGACATAGATCCGTATCATAGACTTAAGGCTAATTTTGGGGAAACCAATTTATTTATCCCTACAGTTTGATGATGTGGAAGGAAACTAGAGTGTCCAGAGGAAATCTATGCAAAATCGAGAACTCCATGCTGATATTGACTTTGCCCATATTTGACCAGGGTCCCTAGAGCTGCATGTTTTGAGTGCTATCCACTACACCACTGTGCTGCCCAGTCAAAAGCATAATGAATGTGGAAACCAATGCATAGTTACTCCTTCCTCCAAAGATGCAGAGCCTAAAGGAAAGCTACTCTGGGCAGCCTGATATCTGGGTATGCTGCTAGTAATACCAACATCTCTTCTGTAGGGTCTTGTAACCAGTGACCTCACTTTTTACTACTAAATGGGATTGTCTAGGAGGGATTCTGCAATACTCAGCACATCTTTGCTTGCTCTGTCTCTTACAACTAATAAATTCCCCACACTGTTCACATCTCACACAACGTCCTATCTGAGTTCCACATCTTGATCCAAGAATTTATCAGTCTCACATAAAAATGTTAATAAACAGATGAGCGGCAAACTTAATCTCCTTGTTCCCTGCTATGGCTAGCAGGCGTGGCAGCAATCTGGCTTGGTGAAAGAGTGGAAAAAGAAGAGGTTACCAGACACCTAGAAGTGGAAATGGACACAGATGAATAACTGCAGAGTGCAAAAGTAGTTTGAATATTTTTTTATGCAAAAAAGTCTCTTTTAATATTGTAGCCGCATTATTATTATTATTAGCATTATTTATAAAGTGCCAACATATTCCGTGGCAAATATGAGAAATAATAACCACGTAGACTCACGCCTTTCTCTGCACTCACAGAAAACTACTGCAGACAACAGAGTCTGTCATCTCTTTATGTCCCTGTGGCACAAATCAATTTAATTTATCATCATGATAAAATTATTTCAAAGGTGTGTGGGATGTGGGCCTGCTCGATATCTGCGTCATGTGATAAAGGGGATATGTTTACCTCTGAAATGTCATGTCTTGCTGCATATTCAATCACCTTTATTAAAAAGGATGGGCGATTTATTTTCATGAAGTATGTCAGAGGCGTAAGGAATATATATTTTTCTTTTTTTTTTCTCTTTAATACAGTTTACTGTAACTGTATGAGAGTCTACTCTTGTGTTTGAGATTGCAGGGTCCAGTGACCGCAAATGTGAACATTTGTGGTCCGCTAAGTATGTGTTGTACAAAAATAACTCCATGCACACAGAAACACTTTCCATACACTAGGCTACAAAGCATACAAAGGCTGTAAAACAAACTAGGAGAACCCTGTGCTGTATACAGGGCGACCAGGTTCATACTGCATTGGCTGGGCTCTCTACTGCAGCACACAGTCAATTGCATACAATTGAAAAATCAACAAGTTGATGTGTTACCAATATTCTACTACATTAATACAGTAAAATGTTGGCAATATTTACAGATATTTTACTTTGACCTAACCCCTCCCTTCCTTCTCTCGCACAGAACCCTTCCCTTTTAGTGCCTAACCCTTAACTCCCCCTTGTTGGTGCCTAACTCTTAACCTCCCTTGTTGGTGCCTAACTCTTAAGTCCCCCTTGATGTTACCTAACCCTTAACCCCTTCTGGTGGTGGAGCTACAAATAGCAGATACAGGTAGTCCCCGGTTTACGAACGCCTGACTTACAAATGACCCGCCAATATGAACGGCCCGATCCCATTGCGATGACGTCATTTCCGTGTGGGGGAAGTTTGAAGAAGCAGCTTCAAACTTCCTCTTATGTGCCAGCGCATGTCCCCGCAGCAGCATCAGTGTTGGACTCACCTCCAAACTGACTCCAATGCTGTCTGTCCTCCGCTCTCCGCCTTCTGCTCCTTCTAGCCGCGTACAGCACTGCTAGGTGCATCATATTGCTTCCTATATGTCATGTGACATACAGGAAGCAATGCGATGCTGCATCTAGCAGTGTTGTACGCAGCTAGAGGGAGGTGGAGAGCGGAGGACAGACAGCGTTGGACTCGGGCTGGAAGGTGAATTCAGAGAGGCACATAGGCACAGGGGAGGGGGGGGACAAAGCAAAGGTACAAGGGTACACAGAGAGCAGGGACAGAGGCACAGAGGGAGTACAGAAGCACAAGGGGTACAAAAAAAGGCATGTGGTGCACAAACGGAGGTACAGAAGCACAGGGGGTACAAACAGAGGCACAGGGGGTACAAACAGAGGCAGAGGGGGGGCACAGAGGCATAGGGGGTACAAACGAAGGCACACAGGTGGTACAAACAGAGGCAGAAAGATAGAGGGGCACAGGGGGGGGGGGGCAAATGAGCACAGAAGGAGAACAAAGGCCCTGAAGGGGACAAACAGACACAGAGGGAGACAGAGAGGGACACTAGAGGGGGGCTCATAGGAGGCAAAGGGGACAGAGATGGCACAGCGTTCAAACTTAAGAATAGATTCAGGTTAAGAACGAACCTACAGGCAAAGGGGGGCTCATAGGAGGCAAAGGGGACAGAGATGGCACATCGTTCAAACTTAAGAATGGATTCAGGTTAAGAACGAACCTACAGACCTATCTCGTTCGTTAACCGGGGACTACCTACCTGTACAAATTTTATCCGCTATAGCGGCGATATATAGAAAATAGCAGCTATAAATCGCGGCTACAAATTGTAGCTGCTATTATAGCAGGTGCCAATTGAATACAGTTTGCTTAATATTTTCTGTACGGCCTCTAAAATCAATAGGGGAGATAGCCACGCCCTTTTAACATTTTTCAAATGATTTTAGTTAACTCTTCTAGCCAAGCAGAAAGCTGTACATTGTGCTTATAAATAAATAACGCTATTGTACACAAACACATTATTATTATTATTTAGTATTTATATAGCGCCGACAAATTATGCAGCACTGTACAGAGTATATTGTCTTGTCACTTAACTGTCCCTCAGAGGGGCTCACAATCTAATCCCTACCATAGTCATATGTATGTATTGTAGTACATTTTTTAGGATGGAGCCAATTAACCAAAGAGAACCCGATGTGGCATATTATAATCCTAATAGGACCCAGAGGCATGTCCTGTGCACAATGACATGCCTCTGGGTCATTGTATTGCCGCTACCAGCCCCCTTGTGCCGCGCTGCACCCCCTTAAAAGATCACCAGCCTAGCAACAATCTGCTTGTCGCTAGCTGCCTTTATTTATGTGAGGCTGTCAGTCAGCCTCGTAGCATCGCCCCCCCCCCTCGATAACGCACTCCCCCCGCTGCTCACCATTTCTGTTTGCTTTCTCCAATAGGAAGCCAAACCGCAACCCAAGAGTACTTCAGTGCAGCGTGGTGCAGGGGGGGGGGGGGGGGGGCTGTCAGCGGCGGTAAAGTGACCCAGAGGCATGTCATTGTGCACAGGACATGCCTCTGGGTCCTATTAGGATTATAATATGCCACCTCGGGTTCTCTTTAACTGTATGTATCATAGTCTAGGGATAATTTTAGGGGGAAACCAATTAACTTAACTGTGTGTTTATGAGATTTGGGAGGATACCAGAGTGCCCGGAGGAAACCCACACTGACGCGAGGAGAACATTCAAACTCCTTGCAAGAACTTGCTACAATGTTGCCCTTACTGGGAATTGAACCAGAGACCCAGCGCTGCAAGGTGAGAGCGCTAATCACTACACCACCGTGCTGGCCCTTGTTTTCTGTCTTTTGTTTTTGTTTTGTTTTAATCTGCAAGAACTTGCTACAATGCTTGATTTCAGCAACAAGGAATCTACAGTATAAATCATCTCTTAGCTATATAGAATTAAAATGTAAAATGTCAATAAACATGCTCAGGCGTTCTTGCTTGTGACAGCCGAGAAGCACATAACATAGACATCAGTCACGGTCATCCTCCAGATAAAACTTTATCTTTTGTAGAAAAGAGAAGTAAACTGATTTATGGGCACATTTGCCTGCAGAAGTTTGTCATATGGCCTTCAAGCAAAAGTATCATGTGAACAAAGGCAATTGCTTTAAGTGCCGTGACTAATATGCTCCGTAGATGTTTCCAGTATGTTACCTATGCCAAAAAATGAACCACAGTGTTTACATACTTTTCTTTTTTTTTTAATGACTAAACTGCTCTGATTATAAAATTCTTAGTTATTCCGTTTCTTAATTTGTGTTACGTTATGATTTTTTTTTTCTGGATAAATCCCAACTAAAGCCATAAAGTTTGTTTCAGAATTATTTAGATGACCTGACAAAAAAGTGTCTTTTCCTGTACTACAATGTGTAGGTGCAGATTGAAAAGACAATCACATCAAGTATGCCACAGTCATAGTCTAATATCCATTGCATAGTTTAATGCTAGGTACACACCCTTCAATTTTCTGTTAGATTTCCCTGCCAGATCCTGGCAGGTAAATCTACTAGAAAATCTAACAGAAAATTGTATGGTTTAGCATAGGGCCAGTTTTGAGGAGAACTAATTACCTTATCAGTATGTCTTTTTGAATATGGGAGGAAACAAGGAAACTCATGCAAATACAGAGAGAAATGATGCAAAGGGCTTGATTCACTTAAGCGTGCTAACACAGTTAGCACGCCTAAAAGCTTTGCACGTGCAAACTAGGGTGCTAAGTAGTTTGCACGGGCAAAGCTGTTACTGATCGGGCGTTATTTGGTGCGCGTGAAACATCGCACTGGTACGCACCTCCCGTGTGCAAAGTATGCTTATCAGGCTATTTTGTATGCGGGCGGTGTTTTGCGCATACTGAGCTGCGGTAAACTTTGCGCGCACAAATGTTTGTGCGCATATTAGCATGTGCAGAGGCACTTTGTACGTAGTAAGGGGCTTTTCACTGGCGTGCTAATACTTAGCACTCTTTAGTGAATCAAGCCCGAAGCATTAATCAGACGTGATTGCAGATCAGATATGTGAATTCAGTGTTCACGCAGAAATTGACAGTAGTAGGAGGCTTCTAGAAAGGCATAGACTGACGGTACTTTTCCCCCTAGTATTTAGTACTTTTTCAATTGCAGTGTGCTGAATAGTCATTTTAATCTGCATATAGATTTCGTAGCATACGAGACCACAATTTTAAACAGAAGATGAAAACGGATCTTCTAGGAGAAAACCTAGGAGAAATAGTGAGTTTAGGCCTAAATTGCTTTATTCAGTTTTAGTATCATGATAACTAAGGTTTACTAGGCCTAGCAAAGTAGCACTGATGTGAGTTCAGCTTGCATCGAGGCCAAATACAGAATACACATTAACCATTTTTTTCAGGCTTAACAGCTAACATAGCTCACTCTGATCTACTGAAATCCTGAAACACAGAGACAATTTGGACTATTCCATTGTAGGACTACTACAACCTTGCCGTCCATTCGCACACAGGGACTTTCCTATGTAAAACAGTTGTCAGATGGTATAGGTATTTGTGAAGGTAAATGACAGTTGTCTATTTTCTTTGAGTGGGCCAATCATTGCTCCAACTTACATAGTAAACATGCTCACGACTCAGATCTAATGTGTTGTGGAAGAAAGAGACTGCAACTGCCTTTTTGTTTGGTACACAGGACACAGCAGACAATAAAAGACTCCTATTAATTGTTTTGCATTACCACTACCAGTCATTTCATTTTAATTCTGTGGAAATAGATTGAATCATTAAATCTACTGAGCAAGAAAGTTCACCTCAGGAGTTGACACTGGTTATTACAGGGAAGACTATTTCCATTCTCTATTTCACATGCTACCATAAAGTGTGGATAATAAAAAGTCTCATTAGTTTTAAACAGCCTTGATTAAATTAATTATTTGGGCTCCATAAAATTAAGAAATGTGTTGATTTGTAATCACTATTAAAGGCTTATAAATCTTAAGACATCTCATTAAGTGGAGGTTGAGCTACATAAATTAGCTCTTTGCTTGAACTGCTGCACCCTGCAAGGGTAGTATAGTAAGGGATGAAATACATTTGTGATTGTCACTTTGTCTATTACACTTTGTCATTTACCCAAGTTCAGCCATGTTTCACAATCAGACTGCTGAACGTACAGTTGTAAAAGGTCCTTCCACCTAGTTAGATCCAGAAGATTAGGATGGAAGTGAGGGCAATGAGACAAATCTGTCGTCTCTATTCAGGAGCTATCAAACTGCATTTTGCCTCCTCCTGGTTAATGACACACCATCCATCCAACCTACTAGGTGGAACAAATCTAGTGCATAATTAATTTTAGCATATTAATTTTATTTTTGTTTAAAAATAACAGTAGCATAATCAGAAACATTTGCTAAGTAAAATATGTGGTCACTTTACAGTTACGGTCGTTCGCATTAAAAGAGCAAAGTCCCTGGACTTGACCACTTATAACTAAGCTGTCTTTTTCCAGGTAGTGATCTTCTTCTTCCTCTTCTTCTTCTTCTTCTTTCTCTCTTATCTGCAGCAAAGTGAGGCCTGTCTCTCACCTGACAGGCTTGCCAGTCAAACCATTAGGTGGCACTATGTATAAATATATGTTATATTTAATAGTGCTTTGCAATAAAATATATTTTAAACATATTTTATAACCCTTTATCACATAAATAAAGCAAAAATGATGTAATAAAGCACTATATGTTCCCATTATGCAGACCTGTAAGCCATGATCAGTATAAATTGAATTGAAAAGAAACGTAAAAAGAAACATTTTTCTTGTCTAAAAATCATACAGCCTATAAATGATTGTAAGAGGATTGCAGTATGCTCACAATGTTATATATGGTTTTAGCACAATGTTTATTATGATTATGGCTCACTATTTGATGTATGTATGGTCTTTGCACTTACCAGTCTGACATTATGCCTGGATATTGGAGAGTCTTTCTAATTGGTGTATGGCCCTGATACTTGCTGTACAAAGCTCACAGTGGCTCTTGAAACAGTCTCTGAGATTATGTGAGATGTATTTGTTATCCTCTGCTCTACAATATAACGCCCATTAGAGCCCATGATCTTGATCTTTCCTGTTATTCATATATATCATGATTTCTGCACCACATGTAAAGGAGGAAAAGAGCAGAACAAATGTCTAGCTATAACATATGCATCATTGTTGAGTATAAATTCACAATACATTATTGAATAATGTCATAGCTCCCAAGTGTAGCTCTTTTAGAGGGACAGTCCCTCTTTGGGAACGCAATCCCTTTGTCCCTCTTTCTTCCTCATGTGTCCCTCTTTCAGGACTCATATACAGATCTGTAGGAATATATGTATTTTTCTACAGTAAACTTTATTCCCATCCTAAAATTGATGTATTTCCTATTTTCAAATGTTAATATGAAGGAAAATGAACCAGGATAGAACAGATCATTGTGGTTTGATTTATAAAACATGTTTTTCTTATGAAATCTTAATAGTATGCGTGACTAGGGGTGTGTCGGGGTGTGGTTAGAGGTGTGGCAGGGGTGTGGCTTAAGTGTCCCTCTTTCTGATCTCAAAAAGTTTGGAAGTATGGATAATGTGTCACTTCTGATCCCTGCTAAAGCCTACACAGTAAACAGAGATAGTAAGCATTACCAGCCAATCAGAGAGCTACAAATGAATCACATGATCAGAATTGTTGTATGCCTCCTATGCCTTCCTTATGACAGAATTTACGTAGGAAACATTTTTAAGTCACCACACCAAACCATGTTATCCAGTAGTAAGTGGATCTCCTGCATGTGTTCTCAGTTCCTGCCATAAATAAAGGGACAGCTGAAACATTATTGGCATGTGTGTTTTTCTGGAAGGGATATTACATGGTGAGCTCCCAGAGGAATCTGTAACCAATCGATTAGAGAAGTAGCAGGAAGCTACAAACAGGAAGTGTGTGTGATACGTGTGTGGCCAGTTGTCAGAATAATATTTTCTTGTCAGCACCCTCAATCCAGAAATGCCTTATGAGTGTGCATCATAAACTTACACTTACCTCCACCTACACTATTGAACGGTGATGGGTCACAAAACTTTTCTTTCTTTTTTTTGTCTGTTAGGCGGTAAAAGTAAGTAAGCTTTGCTTGGGTTAAAGCAAACCATAGTGAAAGGTTAGAGAGATAGCTGTTCCAGAATTATAGTCACATGCATGCATTAGTAGAGATAATATATTGCAATAAACCCAGGTGTCTAAAAAAATTCCCACAGTAAGTGCATGCAAGTACAATTGCACAAGCCCTATTTCTCTTACTTTTTCAGCAAGGCTGGCTATGAACTGCTGCAATCTATGCACGGATTACAACCTCTCGCTACACAATACCACACAAGCTCTTTAAAATCCAGTGCAGGTCACCAATGTCCTCCAGCTTTAGTGAAACTCAGTGAATGAGATCCACTATATATCCAAAAACTGTAGATGGTGGAAAACATGTATAGTCTTCATTTGTTCATTCATTTGTTGTCTTGTCCTAGCTGTATGGCTACAGTGTTCTCCCCAGAATTTATTTCCAGCTGGGTGGCCTGAAAAAGTAGGCAGGTGGCATGAAAAAGTAGCCAGGTGGGCAGAGGCGGGACAAGGTCCTCCAGCACCCAAGGCTGAGACACCAAAGTGCGCCCCTCCATCCCTCTCACCCCAGCCGTCACACACTGATTGCTATTAGACTAAGAGGCGCCACAGGGCCCACAACCTCCCCAACACCTTAATATCTAGTTATCTGGCTTGCAGTCACTGCTATGTATCCCCTTTTCATATTTCTTTCTGTTTCAAACACAATTAGGAATGACAGCTGAATGAATTGTGCTCCCCCTCCTACACTGCGCCCTGAGGCTGGAGCCTCTCCAGCCTATGCCTCGGCCCGGCCCTGCAGGTGGGGCAATATGAGAGAATGCAGGGCCAGTGCTTCTGTGCGTAACTCTGCTTACAGCATAGGAGGTAGTGAGCCGATGACAGCCGGGTGCTCATCAAAACTAGCCGGGTGGAGCACCCGGCTAAAAGAGCCTGGGGAGATCACTGGGCTGTTGCATAGCTTGGGTCTAATGCACTATACTGCAGTAAAGTTGCCAAGCGCAGGGAGCACACTGCATTGTTACCATTACTAATGCCGGGGGAGCACCGCATGTTAACCCTTCATTGTCATGGGCATCAGCGTGATATTGCGTGTGTTGCTATGGTCATGCACATTTCACCTCAGGCTACCATTTAATCATGCACGTTAACCCCGTAATGCCCACAGCTCTAAAGGGTTTAGGCACAGTGCTCCCCCCCCCTTCCATGTTTCTAACAACAAAATTGCTATGTGCTACCTGTGCACGGCAACTTTACAACAGTATAGTGCATCATTACAAAAGTGTACTCTCTGCATAAATAGAATCACAAGAAAATAGTTATGGGAAGAGGAAGAAAAGCAATGTACAGCTGTACAGTTCTTTGCACTGTAACCTTCCTCTATCTGTAAGATTCACAAGCCTGTGGATGAAAACTATGAGAAATATGCCATGTCTTTATGTTATTACAGGAATGTGGCTTGAGCTCATCACTGCTGAGCATCAGGATTCAGGGCTTTATAAATAGGGGATGACTGGTGTCAGCATGAGTTTGACCCACTTTAGCACAGGCACAGTCCAATTGTGTGAAAGCTCAAAGCGTTATTTGTAAGAATGTGGCATCTACCTTCTTTCACCACCCCCTCCCGGGGAGAGCAGAACAGATCGTTCTATGAAGTGAACAGCAAATGTTTAAAAGCTCTGAGTCAACAATGAACTCTGATCAGGTTTCCAGTTTTGACAAATAATTTAAAAGCCAAATGTGCACCCAAAAGCTGATACCCTGTATGTATTTCATCTTGCTCATCAGTCTCAGAGCTTTATTGATGGTGCTCCTTCTATTGTCATGTGCTGAAACCTGCTGACAAGCCGATCAAGCAGAAATGGAGCCAAAAAAATTCTGTGATTCATTGGTGTAAGAGCTATCGTTTCAGATGAAAGATTTGTACATCTAACCTGACTGAAAGTGTAGCAGGTATTTGGCATTCAATTTATTAAAATTTGTTTCCAACCGAAAATTCCTTAGAGATCAGCCCTAGAAAGCAAGCAACTGTGTTGCTGCAAATATTTATCTACCAGAAAATGATTATACATCAAAGTATGCGTGCGTATTATGGAGTAAATCCCTTGCGTTCTGCATCTGAGAATTGGCTACAGAATTAAATGGCAATGCGTCTTAAAGGGTGCAGCCAGTTTGATTAACCGTTTATTAACTAGAGTACACTTGATCACTGGAATTCTTCATTGATTTTTTGTTAATGCAAGAAATAATCCAGTGTCCGTCAAATTTGTCAAGAGCATTTATCTTGTTAATTCGTTCATGGTGGCCTAATTGTATTTTAAAGTGAACACAAGGTGAAGATAAACTGATGGGGTAAAGATATATTTATCCTCTTTCTCCTAAAAATGACTTTTTTAAGTATCCCATGGTTATCTTTTATATTTAAATATTTACAAAGTAGGTTGTACGTTCTACTGTCTCTAATCAGTGGCAGCCTATTAAGTGTCCCAGAGTTAGAAAAAGGTCAATGGTTCATGTATTTTATCTCTCCCTGCCCCCAGAAGTTGAATTCTTCCAGGAAAACTTTTATGGCTGTAATTTGCTTCTTTTATGTCTGTAATTTGCTTATCAGTGATGATTACAATATTCCCGACAAGGTACAGAAGCTGTCACTTCCATGTCTAGAAATGAACTCTTCCAGGCAGCAAAAAAAAAAAAAGTAAACAAGCTTGGTTATTAATATGTTTCATACTGTACATACACACGTTTATTTTTACTTGTCAAATATCGCCTCGGGTACACTTTAAGGTCTTATTTTGTTTGGGGCTAGTAGACCTTTTAAAAGGCTGAAGCAAGACGATGTAATTCTGAAGTTTCCCTTATCCTTAACCCTTATTTTAACCCTTCTTCTCTTTGATCAGTAGCTGAGCAGAGAAAGCTCCACTTTTCCAAGTGACAGCAAGTACAGAGACAAAATGAACTGAAAAGCATTTACAGAAAGCAAGCTGCAGCATAACTCTGGGGACGTTAAAATCAAAAGCAACTTCTGAAGTATTATAAGACTTACACATGCCAACTCTGTAAATAAGTAAAAACAGGAAGTAAAATTGGTTTCTAAGCAGACCTACCTGGCCCTTTTTACTGCTGACAACAATCTTGAATTGTTCCGGTGTCACCCGTTAAAAGAAATCCTTTATCTCTGGTTTCTTCAAATTAAAGTTGGATGGTGTTAGTGGATTCTTTGTAATGATGGAAGCATGTGGCGGTGCCCTCTCTTCCAAACACTGTGCTGTAAGGTGTGCAGCTCACCCTACCTTTAAAGGCTTTGAAATAGAAAGGCTATTATCTTCATGGATTTTTTCAACTTCTGAACAGTTGTTAAAGTCCAGGCTGGTCTCAATAAGAAAAAGAGATATATCTGAATTAACGTTATTATTTGCTGTCAGCATTGTTACTACCACTCTTTCATGTACTGTATTTTTTACCAAGCACACTAAACAAGTATATTCCCACCAAAAGAGGACCTTGCAGTATGATATCTATAGATTCTGAGCCAAGCAAGTAACAAACAGGGAGGGCATGTTTCATTGGAAACAATACATATACCATATTTTTAACAGGGAAAATGTACCATGGAAAAAAAATCATGAAAACAGAACATTTTGCATTTAGATATTATGTCTATATCACTGACATCTTCCACGGTGCTTTACACAGTATATAGACTTGCCACTAACTGTCCCACAGAGGGGCTCACAATCTAATTTTTACCATATATTCATATGTCCATCATATTAGAAGGCCACTTTTAGGTGGAGCCAATTAACTTATTTTTATGTTTTTGGGATGTAGGAGGAAACCAGAGTGTCCGGAGGAAACCCAGACAAATGCAGTAAGAACATACAGACTCTGGGCTCGATTCTCTAACCAGTGCTAACTCAGCACGTGGTAAGGCTTTGCACATGCAAACTAGGGTGCTAAGTAGTTTGCACGGGCAAAGCTGTTAATGTTCGCATGCTAGTGCGCGTAAAGTATAGCGTGCGTAAAGTTATGCACACACCGCTTCATGTGCAAAGTATGCTTATCACACTACTTAGCACGCAAAGCATCTGATTTTGCACGTGAAGCGGTGCGCACAAAACATTACGCGCGCAAACTCTTACGAGCGCAGTAGCGCGCGAAGAGGCAGTTTGCACGTGATAAGTGACTTTTCACTGATGTGCTAACACTTAGCACGCTTTTGTGAATCAAGCCCTCTGTGTAGATAGTGCCCTGGCTTGGATTCAAACAAGGGACCCAGCACTGCAAGGTAGGAGTGCTATTCACAATGCTACTGTGCTGCCTAATGAGATACTCAGTAACATGCAATCCTACACTATACTATGTATGATATATGATACTCACATAGCACTTTCCATAATGGTAACACTTTCATTACTAATGTAATGATGTGCAAGAATATTTGTGACTAATTATAAGAGTCATAGTCATAATTATTGTTAATTAGCCAATACAAAGGAACAGATGAGGCATAATAACCTTTTTAAACTGACAGAAATTGTTACTCTTTTTCTAGAAATCTTCCAGCTTACTTTAAAGGAATACTATCGATTCCCAAGTGTTCTAAAATGACAATGTACAAATAATGTCTTAAGTAGCTGTGTAAACATTTTCCTACTTTTCATGTTAAATATCAGAGGCAAAAGCTGTAATTTATTGAGGGTAGGATTTAGCTATATTGGGACAAATCAATTGCAGAAGGGGTGTCTGCTTCAATGCACAGCCAGAGTTGCATATCAGACTACAGAAAGAAAATATCAAACATATCAAACTCTGAAGGCAAAAACAGCATGAAAAGCTGTGACAATTAGTTACATTTCCTCTGCTCTCTTCAGACACTTCAGTCAGAAACAGAGCTCCCAACAGCTGCAGCTCCTGTGTCCTGTCTCTCTCTGTCACACACAGAGCTACACATAGAGTTAACTGATCAAGTGTGAGGGGAATTTCCCCTCTCCTCATGGCTCAGTCAGCCGTCAGTTTTGGTGTCAGTAAACTTTGAATGTATTTTGCTAACAGTAAACAAAGAAGTTGCTGCTAAAATGTATACACCAGTACTTAGCAGCACTTCCCAAACAATTCCTGTGTCAATTGAAAAAAATATGTGAATCGATAGTATTCCTTTAAGGCAAACACAACAAAACAAAAAAGGGTTCATTTATTTATGTTATTTATGTATGACCTGAATTAGAATGGATACATACCATAGCTTTGCTTTTTGGAAATAAGTCACAGAGGTTCGTTTAAATTGATAGGTAGATATCCAGGGAAGACTAGTGAGTCGATTTACCAAGCCAATTGCAACATTGGAGGAAAAATTTAGCAGTTGCCCAAAGCAACCAGTCACAATCCATTTTTCATTCAACAAATGAAATTTGATTGGTCACTTCAGACAACTCCTCTACTCCTTACATCTACTATACTGTTCCTCCAATTTTCTTTGCACCTGCCTTGATAATTAAAGTGGATCCGAGATAAACTTTTACTCATTGCGTAATTGTGTTCCTTTCATATACAGTGGTGTGAAAAACTATTTGCCCCCTTCCTGATTTCTTACTCTTTTGCATGTTTGTCACACTTAAATGTTTCTGCTCATCAAAAACCGTTAACTATTAGTCAAAGATAACATAATTGAACACAAAATGCAGTTTTAAATGATGGTTTTTATTATTTAGTGAGAAAAAAACTCAAAACCTACATGGCCCTGTGTGAAAAAGAAATTGCCCCCTGAACCTAATAACTGGTTGGGCCACCCTTAGCAGCAATAACTGCAATCAAGCGTTTGCGATAACTTGCAACGGGTCTTTTACAGCGTTCTGGAGGAATTTTGGCCCACTCATCTTTGCAGAATTGTTGTAATTCAGCTTTATTTGAGGGTGTTCTAGCATGAACCGCCTTTTTAAGGTCATGCCACAACATCTCAATAGGATTCAGGTCAGGACTTTGACTAGACCACTCCAAATTTTTCATTTAGTTTTTCTTCAGCCATTCAGAGGTGGATTTTCTGGTGTGTTTTGGGTCATTGTCCTGCTGCAGCACCCAAGATCGCTTCAGCTTGAGTTGACGAACAGATGGCCGGACATTCTCCTTCAGGACTTTTTGGTAGACAGTAGAATTCATAGTTCCATCTATCACAGCAAGCCTTCCAGGTCCTAAAGCAGCAAAACAACCCCAGACCATCACACTACCACCACCATAATTTACTGTTGGTATGATGTTTGTTTGCTGAAATGCTGTGTTTCTTCTACGCCAGATGTAACGGGACACGCACCTTCCAAAAAGTTCAACTTTTGTCTCGTCGGTCCACAAGGTATTTTCCCAAAAGTCTTGGCAATCATTGAGATGTTTTTAAGCAAAATTGAGACGAGCCTTAATGTTCTTTTTGCTTAAAAGTGGTTTGCGCCTTGGATATCTGCCATGCAGGCCGTTTTTGCCCAGTCTCTTTCTTATGGTGGAGTCGTGAACACTGACCTTAATTGAGGCAAGTGAGGCCTGCAGTTCTTTAGATGTTGTCCTGGGGTCTTTTGTGACCTCTCGGATGAGTTTTCTCTGCGCTCTTGGGGTAATTTTGGTCTGCCGGCCACTCCTGGTAAGGTTCATCACTGTTCCATGTTTTTGCCATTTGTGGATAATGGCTCTCACTGTGGTTCGCTGGAGTCCCAAAGCTTTAGGAATGGCTTTATAACCTTTACCAGACTGATAGATCTCAATTACAGTACTTTTGTTCTCATTTGTTCCTAAATTTCTTTGGATCTTGGCATGTCTAGCTTTTGAGGTGCTTTTGGTCTACTACTCTGTGTCAGATAGCTCCTATTTAAGTGATTTCTTGATTGAAACAGGTGTGGCAGTAATTAGGTTTGGGGTTGACTACAGAAATTGAAATCAGGTGTGATAAACCAAAGTTAAGTTATTTTTTAACAAGGGGGGCAATCACTTTTTCATACAGGGCCATGTAGATTTGGAGTTTTTTTCTCACTAAATAATAAAAATCGTCATTTAAAACTGCATTTTGTGTTCAATTATGTTATCTCTGACTAATAGTTAACGGTTTTTGATGAGCAGAAACATTTAATTGTGACAAACATGCAAAAGAATAAGAAATCAGGAAGGGGGCGAATAGTTTTTCACACCACTGTAGTTTATAGGGCATTCCTCAAGCCAAATACTTTTTTTGTTCTGTTTTAATACTCTAATTCCCTATAAACTAAACAAGCCTCGCCCACGGCTCCTTTTGTGCCATGGCACTGTAGCAAGGGCTTATGGGAGCTCAGTCTGGGTAGGAGGAGGTTACTAGCCATTGATTTCAGAGGCAGAGGGGAGGAGGAGAGGGGTCTGAATTTACACACAGGCAAGCTGATAGCATCTCCAGCCCTCAGCCTGTGACAATGCGAAAAACAGAACATGGCTGCCCTCATTGTATCACAGGAATAAATAATCATAAACTGTTGAAGCTGTTTGCAGCTAGATATGCTGTGTAAACTATCTAAACTTTAGATAAGATATATAGACAAGTTACTTCATCTCGGATCCGCTTTAAGTCTTGGTGAATTTTATCTGTGGTCCCATGAAACATCCAATCAGATCCATAGGAATTTTCAGAACACAAACGTCTTTGCACATAACTAATGTTTGAATTAAACAGATATAAAGTTCTCAGAATTTCACCTTTACCCTGGACTTTATTGCTATTATATAGTAAGAAAGTCATAAATAAGTTCAGCAGTTTAAAGAGCAAAACGTGTTTTCCCAGAAAAAATAAAATCAATAAACTATATTTGACCTTGCAGAAATTCCTCTGTCTTTAATTGAATTTTATACTAGGAGGGTTGAGCCATTCAGAAATAATCATATTAGCATTTCCTGTCTTGACAAGAGAGATAAGATAAAGTGTAGCGTTGCCTGTGTTACTACAGGGTGCAACTATTTGATTACGAAAAATCCAAATTGGAATCAGCTGTGCTCACTAATGTTACACTAACCATTTCTTTCTTTCCTCCCCCCCCTCCCTACTTTTTGCTAAAAGATAACCTCATCTGGACAGGATCTATAATGCTTTCCCGTCAGCCTTCAGCAGCAGTAATGTATGAGTCCCAGGGCACACCATTGCTGACCATGTTGAAGTTTCACTTACAGATAATAGAGGAAAAACTGGTTGCCAGCAACAGGCAACAGCAATGATAATATATATATATATATAATATATATATATATATATATATATATATATATATATATATATATATATATATATATATATATATATATATATATATATGTGTGTGTGTGTGTGTGTAGCAGTCAATCAGGTCTATATGGCAGTTGTTTCATGACACTCTGGACTTGATTCACAAAAGGGTTCTAACTTAGCACACCTAAAAGCCCCTTAACACGCCTAAAGCCCTTTAGGAGGCGCAAAGTTTTGCGCGCTAATTTAGCACGTGCAAAGTTTAACCGTTAATTTAGCTTTGGGTGCGCTAACTGCTTAACACCCTAGTTAGCACGCCCAAAGCTTTTAGGCGTGCTAACTGAGTTAGCGCCCTTTTGTTAATTCGAGCCCTTTATATCATAGCAACTGGAGGCTTCAGAAAGCCGAGATGGTTTACTTTATCATTACATTATGTTTTTGCTTTGCTGTATAGGCTATCATTGTGTTCTGTTCCTCATTTTAAGCCAATAAAGGTATTCTTCAATTTTAAGCAGGAAGTCAACAAGGCTGACTGCACGCTAGCCTGGATACTGAATCTACTTTTCATTGAAATTGGGGGTTGGTTTGCTGTTTAAGTAATTGAAAGGGTATTTACTTTTTCCTATGGGTCATATGAGTGTTGACCTCTTAAATTATATAATAATTCAGAAACTATGTTTACTCAAAAGCACATTTTACTTAAAGAAAACCTGTACTGAAAAAAGCTCACCTGGGGGGTACTCACCTCAGTAGGGGGAAGACTCTGGACCGTATCAAGGCTTCCCCCGTCCTCCTCTGTCCCACGGCGGTCTCGCTGCAGCCCCCGGAACGCACAGGCGACGAATTCGACAGCCTGTGCAATATTTACCTTTTCGGGCTCCAGCGGGGGTGGTGTTGCGGCTCTTCTGACGGAGATAGGCGAAAATAGCCGATCTCCGTTGGGCTAGCTCTACTGCGCAGGCGCAGGAGACTTGCGCCTGTGCAGTAGAGCGGCCCGACAGAGATCGGCTATTTTCGCCTATCTCCATGGGAAGAGCGGATCCTGCGCTGGAGCCAAAAGGTAAATATTTACATCGCCGCTGCTCCGGGAGGATTTTCTCTGCCGCCGTGGGACTGAGGAGGACGGGGGAAGCCTCAATAGGATCCAGAGGCTTCCCCCACCCGAGATGAGTACCCCACAGGGGAGTTTTTTTTTCGTTACAGATTTTCTTTAAAGTGAACCAGCCAGAAAAAAAATGAGTTTTAATCACCTGGGGCTTCAACCAGCCCCCTACAAAAATATACATTGCCGAATATCTATGCGTGCGTAATGCGGCAACGCGTATTTTTGTACGTGTTGCGGCCCGCAATAGCGCTAATTACAGTCAGGAATGCGGAAAAAGCTACACGTGGCCAGTCCTGACGGGCCTGTCGGCAAAAACAAAACTAGCTGGCAGCGGGGGACCAGAGGATTAGTGAGTGTCTGCGAGGGCACAGGACTGCTGAAGGGGGATGGTAGAAGCCCCAGGTGAGTAAATTTTATTATTTTTTCTGGCTTAAGTGTCTCTTTAAAGACATGAAACTTGTTCATGTTGCATATGCAGTGATATGGTCAATCAGGAAGGTGGCTAATAACACAGGTCTGCGGCTAAAAAGCTGTTTGATTATTTTCATTAAATTTCCACGTATTTTGGTGTGCTGAAAACAAATAAAATATAGAAAAAAGTTCTAGACATCATGATTTGCCACAAAGTGCTAAATTATCTTCAATTTCATCAATTTTTAAAAATGTTTGGATCCTCAAAAAGAAGGGTGGATTGCAATTAAAGTCGTACACAAATTTTTAGGCAATAACAAAGACCCTCACTACAAAAAGAAAGCATTTCAAGCTTTAGATTGCCTGATTAGTTTGAAAGTGCATTCCCTCCAGTCCCACCTTGACTACTTTCACAGCACCCAACTGTCCCTCATTTGGAGGGACAGTCCCTCTTTGGGAACCTAGCCCTCTGTCACTTCTTCTTCATTTGTCCCTCTTTCAGGACTCATGTATGTATTTTAGCTACTGAAATAAGTGTTTGATTGACTCTAATCTAATAAGGCTTTAATTGACTCTCCCATGCTTTAAAGTAATATATTTCTTATTTTCAAATGTTAATATGAAGGACAATAAACCAGGATAGAATGGACCAGTGCTTCTTATGAAATCTTTATGGTGTGAGTGACTAAGGGTGTGCCGGGGGCGTGGTTAGGGGTGTGGCAAGTGTTTCTATTTCTTATCTCAGTAAGTTAGGAGGTACAGTATGTACTTTCCTGAAAATTTGGGAGCTGTGAGTGAAGAACAAGGGAAACGATTCCAACAAGACATTAAAGAGATGAAAGGAGATACCAGGGAAAATGGAGCCTTAAGGTGGCCACACACCATACAATTTTTTAAAAAAATCTGTTCAATTTAAGAATTGCAATCAATTTTTGTGACTGATTGTAACATTTCAAAATCTGACCAATGTACCACACACCTGTGTTCAATTTTTCCCCGATTATGATAAAAACGATTGGAAACTCTGAGAAAATTGCTAGGGTGTGTATATTAATGAATTGACAATCTAACACACACCATACAATCTTTAGAAAGATTGAAGAAACATATCTGGCATTCCAGATCGATAAAAATTTAAGAAAACAGGAAATCCAATCGTATTTTTCAGTCAGATGAAAAAAAAGCTTTCGATTTTTTTTCGGGAGATCCAATCGTTTTTATCGAATTGCCGTAAAATCGGATCATTTTATTGTATGGTGTGTGGCCACCTTTACAATGATGGCAGACTACTGTTGGATGCTTCAGAGAGAGCTTCCAGATGCTACTCACAAGTGTAAATGCACCAAGAGGAGCCTCACAGGGAAGAGGAATCAAGTTTAGTGTGTAGGTGAACTCATTTCAGTTCAAATAAGGATTTTCATGAAAAAAATGTAATAAAACTTACATTTTATGTCTATTTTCATTTATGTTTAGGCATTGCCTTAGTTAACATAGTTACATAAATTGCCAGGAAACGTGATGTCCTACGACAAAATGGAGGTCATTTTCAGATTCAGCACACCAAAAAAACATAGATTACGTGGAATGACCTAAACTGCAAGCTGATGCAAATTTTCTGCTGCTTTATTTGGTTGGTCCATTTGCAAGCTGCATACATTTATGTAAAATGTGCATCATTACATCTCATTGATCTTCCCTGGTGGCAATTCCCTTCTCACTGCAATGTGTATTTTTATGTTTAATATCCTAGATTGAAAACATTTTTACCTGTGACTTTTGTAAATTTTCATACTATACACTAGCATCAGCAGCACTCACTTCACAAACAGATTCAGTGGATAGGTTCTGGAGAAATGATAGGGTTTACTGTTGTAGAGGAAGAATGGTGAGATTGTCACTGTGGAGTTGGTTGTGAGTCCCAGAGGAGTACTGATATGGTGGAGGACAGACAGGTGTCCCAACGCCCATCACTCTCAGTGAGACATCTGCCCATTTATGGCCAGCCTAACAAATAAAATATCCAAGCCTTCAGAGGACTGGACATATGTAGCTATTTGCATTCCCAGTTCCCCACCAACGCATCATATGGCTATAACTTGAACACATTATTGCTAGAGATCCAAATTACAAGTGATTAATAGCATGATATAATTATTTGTTCAGAACAGACTAATTGGTCTATCACACAGTTGGACGTATTTATGGTTGTTCTCAGCTACTTCATTTTATAACATTTTATTAAATCAGCTGCAGAGGTTGTTGTTTAATAGTGTAAGGCAGTTCAATCCGGTAAGTCACAGAAACTATTCTTAGCTGAACTGCTAAAAGTATTTATGACTAGGCAGTTTAGCTTCTTGCACATCACTGATATTTGCATTATAATTTGTAATACCTTATTAAAATACAGGTTCGTTTGTTGGCACTACTGTAAAGCACACACGTGTGTGCGCATACGCACGCAACAACATAGGCATACTGGTCAAACTGACACTTATTAATATCACACCCATTAATTAATCAATTACCAAATATTCGCCAGTTACAACATTTGAAGGCAAGAGGATTTAAAGCAGTGTTTAGTCAGTATTGTTTATACTTATACAATAATACAATACAATAACATTTGTAAAGCGCTTTTCTCCCATAGGACTCAAAGCGCATAGTTGTGTCTCAGATTAATACAGGGTTGCAGGCTGGGTTGTGTTACAGAGGAGATAGACAGATGTTCATGAATGCCAGACTGAAGAGGTAGGTTTTCAGTTTAGACTTAAATGCTTCCAGGGATGGAGCTGTCCTGATTGGGTGTGGCAGGGAGTTCCAAAGTGTAGGGGCAGCATGACAAAAGGCTCTGTCCCCAAAGGTTTTGAGGTGGACTCTGGGGGTGACCAAGGTGTTACGTCCTTTTGATCTAAGATTGTGGGGGGTGTTATGCAGTTGCAACAAGTCCTTCAGGTATCCAGGGCCCAGATTGTGCAAGGATTTGAATGTCAGTAAGCCAATCTTAAACAGAATTCTCCATTTTATCGGTAGCCAGTGGAGTAAGCACAGGGTTGGTGTTATGTGGCAATGGCGGGGTTGGCTCGTTAACAGCCTTGCGGCGGCATTCTATACTAATTGCAGGCTGCGTAAGTCTTTCTTATGCAGGCCTGTGTAGAGGACGTTGCAGTAGTCTAACCTTGATGTGACGAAGGCATGAACTAGGGTTGGAAGATCCTCTGAAGGAATTAGGTGTTTAATCCTTGCAATATTCCCTAGGTGAAAGAAGGAATGTTTCACAACAGCCGAGATTTGATTCCTGAAGCTTAATTTCCCATCAATCAGTACTCCCAGGCTGCGCACACAGTCTGAGTTGTTCAAGTCTGAGCTCCCTATCCTTAGCGGTGTTGGTTGAGACTGGGGCTGCTTTGCTGTTGAACCCTGGCCCTCGATAACAAGAACCTCAGTTTTGTCAGCATTAAGTTTTAGCCAATTATTATTCATCCACTCCTGAAGCTCAGCTAAGCATGCGTTTATTTGTGTTTAGTGGGGTCTGTGACGTCAGATTTGAATGACAAATATAGCTGGGTGTCATCAGCATAGCAATGATATGTCAGGCCATGTTTGTGTATGATTTCTCCAAGTGGCAGCATGTATATGGTGAAAAGTAAAGGGGATAATATTGCGCCCTGAGGTACAGAGGTACACCGTATTTTAGTGGTACAGGGTTGGAGAGGAAGGGCCCTAAGGCTACCCTTTGTGTTCTGCCAGCCAGGAAGGAGTTGAACCGCCGGAGAACAATGCCATCTATGCCACAGTACTCTTGTAGCCTGTTGAGCAAGATTTCATGATCGACTGTGTCAAAAGCCGCTGAGAGGTCGAGCAAAATCAGGATGGAACATTGACCCTTGTCTCTTGCAATGAGCAGATCATTGCAAATCTGGGTGAGGGCTGTTTCACAGCTGTGATATTTCCTGAAGCCAGATTGAAGAGGGTCAAGGATGTTGTTTCTGGAGAGCCTGGCTTCAAGTTGGAGGTAGACAGCCTTTTCAATAACTTTTCCCAGAAAGGGGAGGTTTGAGACAGGTCTGTAGCTGTTTAGAGCATCTGGGTCTAAGGATGGTTTCTTGAGTAGTGGCCTGACGATTGCTTCTTTCAGAGTAGAGGGAAACCACCCTTCTTGCACGGAGCCGTTGACTATTTTGTGGAATTCCAGTGTAAATAGTTCAGGGCATTTCAACATGAACTTAGTGGGACCAGGGTCCAGTTTGCAGGTAGTCTGGCGAAGGTTTGAGAGGATATCCAAGATGTCTTTTTCAGTGATTACCTTAAAACCAGACCATGGTGGTAGGCTATTTTTGCACCTGTTATATGGCTCTGCATGGGTTTCTGGGGCTGTGAATTAAATGGCAGATCGTATATGGAGGAGACTTTGTCTGAGAAGAAGTGGGTTTATGTGGTTTATGAATTTTACTACACTCTGAATTATGCTGCTGATTGTCAAAAATATTAGGTGGTGTTTTTAGTTTGTAATATGTAAGTAACTCCAAAATAAATTTAAAAGTTCTGGTTAAATGACTTTCTCCAAATCAAATTTCCTCTAAATGGATAATTTAATATGACTTTAAATAAAACCTTTGCCTTTAACGGAGAAAAAAAGTCAGATCCTTACCTCCATCCTCAAGAGATTTTCCACATCCTCTTCCTAATCACAGTTGCCCGGGACCCTCTAAAAGTGTGCAATTCCCTCCTGTCCTTGAAAGAGCGTAAGCACATTGCGCAAGCACACTGATGCAGTAGCATGGAGCCTGCGTGCATTGCTAAAAAAGCAGTGCACAAACTGCTCTGTGCTACTGCTTGTGCTTGCTTGCATAGTGTGTCCATGCTCATACATGGATAGGAGCAAGGCTGCACAAATCTCTACAACAAGCCTTTGTCATAGAGGTTCAGATGGTCCTAGGGCTAGAACCACAAGCTCCAGGGGGATGCTGGAAGCTTCTAAGGTGAGTATCTGCCTTGGGCAATTTTTTTCACTACAGGTACACCATAAAAAAAGTACAGAAGGGTGTGTTCAGTGCCGAAAAATTTGACTTAAAAAAGATTGTGTAAGAGATTGATTAGAAATATATATCAACAGACATGTGGCCACCTTTACTCTACTGTATGCAATCAGAAATGGCATCAGCAGACTCCAATAAGAAGGAGTCAGCCACTCCATTAGCAGGCATTCTGCAACGTCGTGTAGACAAGGAAAAAGCGTTAACCTATAAATATAGATATTTACAATTTATTATTTTGTGTCTTCATACATTTAGTAAACAAGAAAGGTCTTTAGTCTCAGTAAAAAAAAAAAATATATATTTTGTGTCACAAGACACCTCTTTATTAAGTGATTCTGCCACTGTGATTTAAGGAGTTCCTGTAATGGGCTTGAATCGTGTAATGTGCGATTTGTCTTTCCGAAAGTGCCAGCCTACATGTTTATCTTGGAAGGCTTAGTGAATGCAAGAACATAACATAGCTGCTCGGAATGAGGTTAACTGTAATCCACTGGGAAGCAAAGCTAGAAAAAAAGTCAAGAGATCGAGGCCTGCAATAACACTGCTCCATTGTTGGAATGTTTCACAAGTATGCCATTAAGAGACTTTCCTAAATGTGTCCATCTACTAAATGCAGTCATTCGTGTGTAAGGAGTTCTCACTGAGAATTTTATGAGGAAATATATATCCAAAAGTATTCAACCTTATAAATGTACAGAATGAACACCTAATAACCAGAATGACCCATAGAAAGACCTTCCAATTAGTTTTCAAACATTTACGAGAGAAGCAGGAAATTGCGCCTTCACATTAGTGTAAGCCTGATGCTCATTTTTCCTGATCTCCTATTGTATACATGATCTCCTGTTCTACAGTTTCCATCACATTAATGATCACGATGAAGGGATCAAATGTCACACTTATAAATTGTGACAAGTTTGTGAAACTGCCACATAGCGGATTGATAATAGCCATGCACTTGGCACTGTCAGCAATGATTTGATACAAATCAAGATCACACCATCCCTTCCTGTATAAATCATCAAAAGCATAGTGTTATAGCTTAACTGTTATTATAAATTTTATTCAATGTAATCAAAATGCTGTAAGATTTCTGTGACTGTGGCAGGTGCTCTCTAGACCCCATCACTCTAAAAGGCTTGCCTGTTACTATTCATAATTTTACCTCTGATTCTTATAAGAAATGGACGAAGAGATGAGGATGAAACCTCTGAATGGGATAGATTGGTTTTCTCCCTGCCTGCACCGCATACTTGTGAACAGGGAATGGATTGCTTTCTTAAAGTTCGCTCATATCTATGCATAGATTGAAAAGGGAGGAGACTAATGGTAAATAAGTCAGCTGTCTGATTGAATACTATGATTTTCATTATACTGGGTGTATGGTTTAGCAGACCCAAGACCAATAACTCATACGATATGGAGCGATTAAATATACTCTCAACTGAAAGTAGCTATAGATTTTAAATGATACCTAGATACATAATCTAGATGTGATCAGCACAGGAGGCCTTTCAGTAGGAATACCTGCTTACCATGCTAAGGTTCATGAAGCATTATTATGGAGGGAGGAGAATGAAGAGGAGGAAAATACTTCCAGCACCAGCTTTTCTGGAGAATTATAATGGTCAGACAAAGTTTTCAGGCCTGTCATATCAATCTTTTTAAATGCTAAGAATGGCTGGCCAGGGATTTCTGTGGGTACCACTGAGATGAAATCATCATCTGAGGCAGCTAAATGTGGCTGAATTGGTTGTTATTAGTGTCATTTCTAAGGCCAGCTTAAAGAGCAACTCTAATAACAAAAATCTATGTCATCATTATGCAACAAATATTTTGACTGAAGCTCATTAAATATTATCTGTAATTTCAGTTTGCAGCTGTTATTATTTTTTTCTATGAAACCGGCTCTAAACTATTTTAATAGTATATGGGTTGGTGTTCAAGATATGCAGAACTATCTTCCCTCAATGGGGTTCATTTACCAAACAGAGGTAATATTACCGTGTACGCACAATGCACAGCAATATTTTTGGTACTTCCGCATGTAAGTACCACAAGATACGTTAGTAGTCTAGTAGTGTGACTGCTCCTACGGTAACGCATGCATCACCATAGTCACTGTTGCACTATTGGAGTATTGCGGGTCACAGTAATATTGCTGTGCACAAAGCAGCAAGAAAAACATATTGAATCTCTTCACACCCCTACATCTTTGGTGTGCTGACTACAATAACTCATTGATTTCTCAGAGATAAGGCAATCCTTTATAGCTAGTGAGGTGCTGGTTGTGTGTATATCCTGGCTAGAGTAATCACTTCCATTTCTGCAACAGTTTACAGCAATTTCAAAGGAGGTGGTGAATCATATGCTACAGTGACATCAGAGCGTAGGTTAGATCTACTGGGCCTTTTGGTAGTATACTTATTACTAAGTGCGCTTCTACTCCAGCCTACAGATTCAGGTGACAATGCAAAAATCATTTCACAGCTGTTCTTTTAAACTAAGATGTTCCCAGCACTTGAACAAAGAGCTATTTATGAATGTACATAGTCAGTTTAACCATAT
Organism: Hyperolius riggenbachi; assembly: GCF_040937935.1. Classification (NCBI taxonomy): domain Eukaryota; kingdom Metazoa; phylum Chordata; class Amphibia; order Anura; family Hyperoliidae; genus Hyperolius; species Hyperolius riggenbachi. Next base: position 244,986,853 of record NC_090646.1, read on the forward strand.
AAAAGCAGCGGGAGAGTTTGAGAAAGATTACTCCAAAAGAGAGACCAGAACAGACCACACCACTATTAATATAATCACAGTGCTACAGCTTCACCTCTGATACTGGGGATGTTATGCCTGTATCTTAGGATGGGTATATACCGGTAATAAAGAAAGAAAATATAATGCATTATTGATCAGGGCTTCATTTTAAAGAACACACTTTGTTATAAATACACTTCTACTTGAAATGTATCAAAGTAATGGAAGCAAATCTGGAATAGTTAGAAGCCTCAATTCAATCTGCTAGAATAACCCAAATACACACTCTATAGTAATGTAAAAGTAACTAATAAAAACCTGCACGAATGGAAAGCACTTATAGATGGCATAATTAGATATGCTGTAAAGTAGGATGTCATATATCTGTAGCCTAGATGTTTTAATATGTTTTCTTCAGTTTAAGACAGCAATTAATCATTTGCTTTTATTTACTCTTCTGCATCCTACGAATAGAGAGTGTTATTTTTGTATCTAAAATGTAAAAACGCGTAAGGCTTTGGAGTAAATTACTTATCATGGTGACACTGAGTCAGCTTGATTTAATCTGCCATACCACATGCTAAAACACACCCGCGTTAGATGAAATAAATCAGTTTAATAAAGTGAATGTTGGCAATTAACGCAAAGCAGCAAGATAACCCACGTATCTGTGATGCAAACTATCAGTTTGGATTTCATGCACAATCCGTAGCTCTTCAACATTTAATGAGTTTACAGAGTTAAAATACACTTTACATCAGCGGTACAGCAATTGTGAATAGTCGAACCTTGTTAAGGTCCTTTCAGAGCAGTTGACCCCTTAAGTTTTTGTTGACCTTGGCTCATTTGAATAAACCCTTTCTCCACTCCACACGTTTATCATGTTTCACGTTGTCTGACCTCCAGATAAAGGCTACTGACTCTAGCTGCAGGGCATCTATACATTATATTAGATCATTCAGCTTCAAATAAATATATTTAAATCATGTACATGAATAAGAGAAGCTAAAATGATGATTAATGTACAGTTTTAAATATTTCCCCAAAAATACTCAAACTGTTAAATTGGGTGCAAAGGTTGTGTCTTCAGATCTGGCAAAGATGTAAGTGCCTAATAGAGAGGCTGCCTGGCTAAGTTTTGTTGGTAACTGTATCTGCTCAAAAAAGGTCAACAATCATGACAAATTGTAAATTTAAAATGTATACAGGTAGTCCCTGGTTAACGAACGAGATAGGGACTGTAGGATCGTTCTTAACCTAAATCTGTTCTTAAGTCGGAACATTGTGCCATCTCTGCCCCCTGTACCTCCTCTGTGCCCCCCAGTGCCATATATATATATATATATATATATATATATATATATATATATATATATATATATATATATATATATATATATATATATATATATATATATATATATATATATATATATATATATATATATATATATATATATATATATATATACATATATATATTGTACATTTTTCCCATGGTAAAATGAATTATTAATACACTTTTTCCCATGTTGTAATTTATAGCAGTTAGTAAGACAAATTACAGTTTTCACAAGTCCCATGCTCTCATGAATGATTCTCAGTATTTCCTTTGTTTTTGACTTTGATTATTAAGGGTCAGAAGAGCATGGACACACATTATTATTATTATTATTTAGTATTTATATAGCGCCGACATATTCCGCAGTGCTGTACAGAGTATATATTGTCTTGTCACTTAACTGTCCCTCTGAGGGGCTCACAATCTAATCAGTACCATAGTACTATGTCTATGTATGTATTGTGTAGTGCCTGTATTGTAGGCTACGGCCAATTTTAGGGGGAAGCCAATTAACTTATCTGTATGTTTTTGGGATGTGGGAGGAAAGTGGAGTCTCCGGAGGAAACCCACGCAGACACGGGTAGAACATACAAACTCCTTGCAGATATTGACCTGGCTGGGATTCAAACCGGGGCAAGGCAAGAGCGCTAACCACTATGCCACCGTGCTGCCCACATGAAAAAACATGAAAAAACTTGCATAAATGAGAACTCTAGAGTGACATTTGCTTACTATAAATGAATTAAACTTATTCAGTTACTCTATGACATACTACAGTTTATAGAGTCTTTAATAAGGTAATGCTTGTTGTTTGGTTTCAGATACATGCTGTGAATAACTGTATATCCTCATATACTAGGATCATTCAGAAAGTAATGCCCATTTGCTTCTTGGGTGAGGAGGGTAATACTACTTCAACAAAGGGACCTTGTAAAACCTTGTAAAAAGATATCATATGTGGCAAATACTTAAAGGGAACCTTAAAGAGGGACTTTAACCAAACAAACAAACAAACAAACACAGAACATTTATATCGCGCTTTTCTCCTGGTGGACTCAAAGCGCCAGAGCTGCAGCCACTAAGACGCGCTCTATAGGCAGTAGCAGTGTTAAGGAGTCTTGCCCAAGGTCTCCTACTGAATAGGTGCTGGCTTACCGAACAGGCAGAGCCAAGATTCGAACCCAGGTCTCCTGTGTCAGGGGCAGAGCCCTTAACCATTACACTATCCAGCCACTCCCAACCAAGGATTGAACGTCATCTTAATCAGTAGCTGATACCCCCTGTCCCACGAGAAATCTTTACTTTTTCTTGACTAGATCATCAGGGGGGTCTGTATAGCTGATATTGTATTGAAACCCCTCCCACAGTGTGATGCCATGACCATGGTCCTGACAGTTAGCTCTCTGTGAACCTCGTTGCATTGTGGGATACGGCGGTTTCCAACTGCCAAGCAAGCAATATCTCCCTCTGTGCATAGAACTCTCAGTAACGAAAATTCTGCACAGAGCACCTGGCAGAACTAAAGTTGTCTCCACCTGTGAAAATTTTAGAATGTAAATCAATATTTTATAATGGGCAAACACTGACTAAATAATGTATAATGGATTACTGTAAAAAATAAGCAATTTTATTTATTATGTTACTTTCACTACTGTTCCTCTTTAAGTTAACCAACGACATTCAGTTTAACTTATCTAGGACTTCTTCCAACCCACTGTAGTACTCCAGGTCCTTCGCTTTCCTCCGGTCCACTGCATTTCACTGCTGTGCTCCTTTGTAAACTGGTTGACTAAGCCCTGTTGTGGGCTACTGTGCATGTGCAGCCCTAGCTTCGATTGCACTCCTGTGGCTGGGAGTGTTCTGAGTTTGTGCAGTTCATGCATACCCAGCAACTGGGAACTGTTGGCAGCAGACCGGGAGGACAGTGAGGGACCCAAAGGACTACAGGGGGCCAGAAGAAACCCCAGGCAAGTTAAACTGAGCGTCTTTGGTTCACTTAAGGTTCCCTTTAAATATAGAAGGAGAGTATGTGGAGAAATAATCAGAAGAAAAGGTTTCCCGACTTGATTAAATTAAAACGGTCTTTACTTTATGGTTGACCCTCATACTGAAAAAAAATCTTGTAATAAAAAAAGCTTTTTTGCTGAAATGACTCCACATTGAAATCAATAACAATATGCCACTGTCTTTAAAGAGAAACTCCAACCTAGAATTGAACTTTATCCCAATCAGTAGCTGATACCCCCTTTTACATGAGAAATATAATGCTTTTCACAAACAGACCATCAGAGGGCGCTGTATGACTGATTTTGTGCTGAAACCCCTCCCACAAGAAGCTCTGAGTACCGAGGTACTCTGGGCAAACTGCCATAATGTAACAATGTTCACAGACAGGAATTAGCTGTTTACAGCTGTCTGTAACAGCCAAAACAGCTAGGAGCAGCTACATAACCTGCCCACAGTAAAAATGTCACCATGTAATAAATGTCAGAATGTAAATCGGGGAGACTAAAGATTTTACAATGAGCAAACACTGACTAAATCATTTATACATAATTATGGTAAAAAATGAAGCACTTTTTTACTACATTATTTTCACTGGAGTTCCTCTTTAAACTTTTAAGAGGCGTCCTATTTATTCAATAAAGAGGTAAGCGCTATGAAAATGCTAATGGAGACAGACAAAAATGCAGTGGAAACATTTTATATAGGGAAAAATAGCTATGGGCTAGCAGTTCTGAAATACACAGATTGTACATGCCATAAATTAGTAAGAACGTTTGACTTTAACAGCCTTTGATTCTTTTCCTTTCAGTATATGTCTACAAAGGTCCATTTGAATGTAATATATGTGATGTCTCATCCAATAAGTGTTCAGTGCTTTCTTGTAGAGGAGGGGTCACCCAAAGGAAATAACTTTTAATGATATTTGGCAGTTCTACCATGTAAAACATTTCCATATGCCAGTGCTTCTCTGTTGGGCTGTGGTTTGTTTGAATAGTTGTGCAATTTATTATTATTCAATTGAATTACAGCTTAGGGTGTATTTTCATTTAAGAGTGCAGATTTCAGCTCATACTATTAAAATCTGCAATAATTAATATAGAATAGTAAGTAAGCTCATTATGGGCATGACGTGCAGGATCCAGCAAAAAAAGCATTGAGTTAGGAACCTCTTTTTACTTGATGATGCTGCGTTTCCTACATTGAGTGCTTGACCACTGGATGATTTCAGAATTCTTAATTGCTTAGAGCCCCAGCCTGTCATCTGAAGCCACGCCTACCTGCTGACTGATAGCCTATCACAGCCCTCAGTATCTGGTAGAGAGGTATGGCTTCTTCATATGCAGAGTGCGTGGGAGAGGGGGTGAGCATGCAAAGTTTCAATAATGTTCTGTCTTTAAATAGACATTTCTTCCACTCCTGTGCCGTCGAGTGGTTACACATGCATTTTATCTCCCAAGACTGCAGTAGGGAAGCAGCAAGGGAAGTGAATAGTGATACAGTTTAGTGGCAAGAGTTTCAAATGTCAATAATCTTTGAATGATAATGAAATTCTTTAAAGTGTACCTGAGGCAGACCTCGGGTCAAAAATGGATACTTACCTAAGAAGGAGAAAGCCTCTGGATTCTGTAGAAACTTGCCACAGAGCTTTTTTGATTGCAAAAGCTGTCCTCTCTAAGCACAAGCTTGGTCGTACTGTCCCTGCGTGAGTACAGCCTCACCTACACAGTGAGCCTGAGCTGCTTGTGTGGGTGCAGCACGGTCATGCTTGTGCTTGAAGAGGAACACAGGCCAGATCTTCCTGAGGGAACTGACAAGTGGCAGTAGGGATGAGAAGGACACGGGAAGCCTCTGGAGTATCCCTCTTCTTAGGTAAGTATCTGTTTTCCGCAGTGCTTGCTGCTTTGCTGCACCAGTTCTGTATGGCTTCCAATGTCTCACCTGACCCCATTCATACAGACCCATACCAACAGTTCCCCCATTCAAACCCTCCCCTTGCACTGCTGAAGTCCAGTTCGTTGAGACTTCCAGATGCATGATTTTCAGAAAATCAGGACTTTACCATATTTTGTACCTTTACTAGAATAGTGGCTCGACTAATTCCAGCATTGCATGGCGTTATGCTAATCCCTAAACTACCAAAGATGTCTAAGTGCTAAAGCGACATTTGAGAGATACCATATATACTCGAGTATAAGCCAACCGAGTATAGAAAAGCAGCATAAATTCAGCAGACTGCAATAATAAGCCAGAACATAGGCCTACAATGGAGATGGATATGCAAAGTGCAAAGAACTCCTATTGTAAAGTTTAAGCTGGCATAAAGATAAAGCAAAGAATGCAGAGCCACATTATCATGTATCTAAAACTTGATATAGGAATGCAAGGATTCTCACCACTCAGTAGACACAGTCCCTGTATGCCTTCCAATGCTACAACTCGAGATGAGGTTAGCTGGGACCTCCCATTGAAATGTCAAGTATGTGGTCTTCCTCAGATGATGCACCACTGTGCATATAGTGGGGGTACTATGGGGGCTACTCAAGAAGTAGTGACTCGAGTATAAGCCAAGAGCCCCACTTTTGGACCACTAATTTTGGCCCAAAAATTAGGCTTATACTCAAGTATATACAGGACCTAATGTGCATGCTTAGTCATTGGCAGATGAGAACATTGCCTTTATAGCAACCTTAGCACTGACTGTGAACAGGATACGTTCAGTTATCTCAGAAGAAATGTGTAAGGTACACAGCATTTGTTAAGGTGTTTTTTTATTTTTTTGAATAGTATTTACTAAATGTCATAAATTGAACCCTGATACTAAAGAAATTAATGCATAATTTAGGAAGAATTCCATTTCATTTTTAATGGTGTGCTATGACACAGTATCCCCCCCTCCCCCTTTCCTTTGATACTTTATCTGCTGATAGCATGCGTCTGTGCCTGGGCCGGGGAGAACATTAGGAAATATTGTTCTATCTGCGGTGGATTAAACCCTATGATGAATTTAACCAGGTTAGGAAAATAAAGCATTAAGTATAAAAATATGTTATTGCTTGAAATTGTATTCAGCTCCAAGGAACAGGGCTTTTGTTTTTTGTTTAAAAGACAAAAAAAAAAGCTTTACTCATTTACCAGTCGGAAATGTATTACTTATGGAAAGGAAATACTTTCACAAACAGTGTATAGAGTGTTCTCTGTTACAGAAACCGCGGCGAATGGAACAAGCTGAAAAATGGAGCCAGACTTAAAAGGGCTTCAGTGTAGAACAGCACAATCTAGTGACCTTGGGTTTGTTTTGCATTGGGTGACAGTCACTAAATCACGAAATAGATTCTTCAAATAACACACTTGAGGAGCAGAGATTTTTATATAAAGGGCCCATTCTTGCTAATAGCCAGTAACTACTCATAACCTCGCTGACATTAAAAGTCCATTAGCTAAGCCCAGTTTAAACAGCAGCTGATGCTATGTCATCTAAATGTATACGAGTTTTTTTTTTCAACGTAATGGGGGGGAGAGCATTTTAGTCATTTTTCTTAAGCTGTAATACTTATCTTGTAGCGAGTAAAGCAAATATTGAAAACTGGTGCTTAATGGGGTATGGTTTGTAAACACAATAAAGTTCTGTGTTTTATTCATTGTTTTCTTTACTGAGCTGCACTAAGACCTGAAGATGGGCATGTGTGGGAATCTGCAGTAATGGTTTTAAGTTCAGCAGTCTAATCACAGTACTTACATTTTTTTTTGATGCCATAGTCAATTAGAAGCATTTCCCTGTAACCGTCAGCAATATTTTACATTACACATCAAATGATCATTAATCTTGGAGGCCTTTGTTCTAACAAGGGGAAAGACCACCAGCTAACCCTCAGATGTGGGTTTCTGCTTTATGTTATTCAGCGTAGGAGTGTCACCTGTAATAGATTTAAAGCAGTACACACATCAAGACAGACAGAAGAAGTCCTATATTTAAACTAGAAAAATTCAGCTGGGCACCTGTAACTGAGGGCCTCTAATCAATATTTCTGCGCAAGACCTAGCCCCAATAAACAACATGTGTGCTGCTTATAGATTCACTTGTGATATGTAACAGTATAATCAACATTGTCAGCACATGCAATCAAAGTTATAATAGAAACATAAAAAAATGTTTTTTTTAGAAAAACCTGCTGTGGCACAAAATACAGATTTTGTTATTTAGCCATGCATCACTGGTGAAAACTGCCAGGGCAGGTTTCTACCCTAGCAAACACTGCTAAGGGCAGAGACACACTGCAGAGCACTTTTTGTGTGGGGTGCTTTTTGATCCATTTTTGTTTTTAAAAACATGTTCCCATTGACTTGCATTAAAAATGGCTGATATTTTGGTAAAACTTCTCCTACAGTGTGATGTCATGACCAAGGTCCTGACAGTTTGCTGTCTGTGAACCTTGTTGCATTGTGGAAAAAAAAACATTTTTCCAACTGCCAAGCAAATAATATCTCCCTCTATGCATAAAACTCTCAGTAACGAACATTGCGTACAGATCACCTGGCATAAATAAGGATGTCACCACCAGTGATACATTTCAGAATGTAAGCCAGCGAAAAGATTTTACAGTGGGCAAACACTGACTAAATAATCTCTAAATTAATATAATAAACAATAAGCAATTTTATTAATTACATTATTTTCACTACAGTTCCTCTTGAAGTCACAGTAGGTCCATAAGTATACATTATTTGTGTTTTGCACTGCAATTTTTAATCCAACAAGTGCAATATTAATTTACACAGCAAAAAGGGAACAGAAAATGTAATGTCTGCTTCCTCTTCTAACCTCCCAACTATTTCCCTGAAATCTAATTCTTTTAGCAAAATCCTACTAATTCTGCTAAATAATAAAAGAATGAGAAATGAACCTTCTTAAAATGATACTTAGATGTTATAGTCCTAAAATGGGATTAAAATGCAGCCTTGGCATATTTAGAACATCGAGTCTTACTGAGTTGTTGACCTTAAAGAGCAATACAGTTTGTGAAATTGCAGTTAATGGCTTATTTAAGTTTCATTGGCTGAGTTCTGTAATGCAGTATATTATGTTATTTTATTAAAGTACAGTAAGCTAAAGCAGCCACAAGAAATCACACAGGCAGAAAAATACTTTCTGGCACAAGCTTATATGGTATTGCAGAAGCTTGATTGTGATACAGTGTTGTAGTGGGTTGCACATTTATGTTGCTATCTCTTAAATCCCAGATTTAAATCTAAGCCAAGACACTACCAGCATGGAGTTTGTATGTTGTGTCTGTGTGCATCTCCTCTGCAGTGTTCTTCCACTTCCCGAAAACATGATGATGTGATTGGCTAGCCTCCAAAAGGAGGCCTGATGTAGGCTAATTGCCCTTCCCCCAGTAATTGGCCTAAAGCTAGGATAGGGATATCTGACATTAGCTATTGGCCAAGTTGGCAGCTGCTTGCTCTAGTTCTTTGAGAAAGGTGCTATACAAATGTTAGTTAGCAGACTGTAAATGTGGGCCTTTGATACTGTTGTTTGTTCTCTTTAAGAGATTATGAAGTGGAACTGAGTATGAATCAGTTTGCCAGTTCCATGAGTGTAAAAAACAAGGAAGGCTATGATAATTGCTTTAGCAGTTGATATATATCTGTGAACTGTCATGATACAATTGCTCACTCCCACACAACAAATACAATGCTTTACATATTTTGGGCTGAATATTTGCAAAGGTGGCATGTTGGAATCAGAAATGCTGACATTCCCACTGTATCATGCATTTTAATGAGGCCTCCCTGAAGACATGCTGCAGGTCCCTGGATAATGTCAGGCTCTCACTATGTGATTGTGCTGAATACTTCTCTGCCTTGGTATTAAGAGCAGTCTGTCTGCAGATGTGGTGCTATGGCTACCCTCTCCTCTTAACTCCTGTGTTCAGTGTTTAGTCTGTTAGGTTCACAATCCCAAAACATACATCAAACCACTTAAGAGATGTAATTTAGTTCTCCAGATTTGAATCTTGGTAAGGTAGATATTATCTCTGAAAACAATATTTCCTGCATTATGCACAGGCCCCAGGCATACAGCTTTGAAGAATAATGTGTCCTCAGGCATGAAGCCGTAATGGAGAAAAAGCTCAACTAGACATTTAAGTTATTTATGAGTGCAACTTTGCTATGACGTGAGAAGTTAGTGTTACTTTCATTCAAAGTTTGTTTACTTTGCAAAGTGTTACATAAACTGTTATTTGTTTTGGGGGGTTGATCTCTTTTTTCTCTCTTCCCTGGAGGGCCCCTTCTCAGTAAATGCAGTATTATTTTTTGAACCTCTCTCTCAACCTAGACACACAAATAGAAAGGACTATATTTCCACACAGTTTCTTTTTCCTAGCCTATGTAAGCATCTCTTCCTCTCTCACTATGTGACAGCATTTAAAGAGACTCTGAAGCGAGAATAAATCTCGCTTCAGAGCTCATAAATAGCAGGGGCACGTGTGCCCCTGCTAAAACGCCGCTATCCCGCGGCTAAACGGGGGTCCCTTCACCCCCAACCCACCCCCCGCAAAAGTGTGTCGTAAAAAGGTCGCAGAATTTCCCTTCCTGGAGGCAGGGCTAACGGCTGCAGCCCTGCCTCCAGTCGCGTCTGTCAGCGGCGCATCGCCGCCTCTCCCCCGCCCCTCTCAGTGAAGGAAGACTGAGAGGGGCGGGGGAGAGGCGGAGATACGCGCTGACAGACGCGCGTGGGGCAGGGCTGCGGCGGTTAGCCCTGCCCCAACCAGGAAGCGCTCCCCGGGTGTATCGAGGGGGATTTGGGGGTGAAGGGACCCCCGTTAAGCCGCGCTATAGCGGCGTTTTAGCAGGGGCACACGTGCCCCTGCTATTTATGAGGTCTGAAGCGAGATTTATTCTCGCTTCAGACTCTCTTTAAGTCCTACGCCACAGAGCCACATTAATCCATGCCATGCACTGATGAAGATCAACCAATCTGAAGCAGTCTGAATGTATGCTGGATTATTGCTTCTCTGTGCAATGAATAAACTGACACATCATTGCATTCCAGTGGTTCTAGAGGTGTGTTTCATTTACAGGGACAACAAAGGAGGATCTGCATATTCAGCAGTGATGCATTGTGGGAGACATCATATGCTCACCCCAATTATTGCAAATACCTGCTGTTTTAAGAAGGCAAACTTTTGTTTTGTTTAACATTTTAGTAAGAGGGCTTTTTGGTCCTTTGTAACCCTTTAAACACTCCTAGGAGTTCTGGTTCACCATGAGCTTGCTGGGTAGTCTGTGACTTCAGCCATTAAAGGATCTTTTTGGTTTTCAGCTTTTAAATTCCAACCATCTAAGGTGCCTTAAACTACATACACATTTTCAATAACGGTTGTCTTTAGGGATTGAGAGCTGATCTCCATGGCAACAGTTTTTTTCCCAAGTGCATACAGCCATGTCATTTGCTTACAACTAAGCAACATGTTCTATTGCTATGAGGAGGGAGGAGTGACAACGGTACAGTGCATGATGGCGGGTTTAAGGAACAAAGCAATGTGACCGGTCACTGTCATTTCTTAAAGTTCTAGATCAATAATCATTCTTGGGGGGACTTCTGTGCATAAGCTAGATTTTGGGCCGGAACAGCCCTGATCCAAATTCAATCCTAAGCCAAATTCAATCTAGCTTGTGTACAAAGCTTTTCGTATATCCCTCATATTGATCTCCAGAAGAACATCCGAGATTACATCTGGATTTATTAAATACATAACCTTCTATTAGATGGAAAAAGTGTGAACCTCTGACATGGGTCATACGGGACCATAGTGAAGGCTGATGAAAGGTTACAGGTTATGCAATCTCAGACACTTGAACACAGAAGAATATCTCTGAATTCATTCTAATGTGGTTTCTGTGCTGGAAGGTGTGGCGTGTATGCAGGTTCTTTCACCGACAAGTCTGAAGCTGATAACTGATAGCTGAAAATGCTTAGATTCTATAAAAATTGTCTCAGGCGTCTTCACTAGCTGACCTTTACAATATTGTGAAATCTCACAATCTTAATACACGTTTCATTTCTAATTTCCTCTAGAGCTGAGACGTTTATCTTATATTTCTTTATTATTTGTTTCAAACTTCCCAATGCACTTGGCTGTCTCAGAATCAGGAGGACATTCCGTGTGTCAAGCTCCATATTCCTTGAGACATAATTGATATTCTATATGTGGTAGGACTTTCACTACAAACATTTTACTCCTAGCCTTAAATCCATTTGTGCCAATCCTAATCAAAGTCCATCACTGATTTTGAGGTGTACCCACTTTTCCTTTGCTGGCACTTTGTTTTAAGGGATCCCTCCTTTAACTTCCCTGGTGGTAATCCCAAGTCAGGCTGGGGGTGGAAAAACGCAGCTCAGAGTGGTAACCCCGAGCCTGTCTCATGGTAGCTGCCGTGCTGTCTATTCAGAGCCTTATGCGTAGAAGGCATTTCAACTGACTTCCCCCCGGTATCCAGATGCCGTAAGCCATTCTCCTTCCTGTCCTCGGAGGCTCTGCTTCCCTCTGGTGAGATTGCCATTTGTCATCCTCATGACAGACTGAAATCTCACTACAGGTTTACAGCCCCACCTGGAGGATGGAGGGAGAAGTGCAGCACTGGATCCTGGTTTTAGCACCGCTTTTAGACCCTAAAATCCAGAAATAATCATACCCCAGGGAGGTTAAAGCAAATCTCCAGTTTTATTAAAAACTATAATAAGCATGCTGTACTTTACAAGGCTGCTGTTGAAAATGATATTTTCATTTCAGCTTTCAGCTAGCTATGAGTTTCCTAAACAAAATGTAAGCATAAACATAAATTGCTCTTCTCCTTATCTACGAAGTATGTATTCACTGAAGTAAGGACTCCCTAGAAATGTACCTTTTCCTGCATGAGTAATTAATTGCACAGATTGGGAGCCCTTGTTACTCATTTTCTACATCTGTGTATCTTTAGCAGGCTTATGCTAGGTACACACCATACAATTTTCTTTTAGATAGATGGTTCCGTCATGTTTGATCTAATTTTCAATAATTTTGCTGGTGATTTTTCATAGAAGTAAATGGAAATCTATTTGGAAATCGATCGGAAATTGATTGGAAAATGCTTGGTTAAATGCTTGGTGGAAAATCAATCAAATGGAAAATCCAACAGAAAATTGTATGGTGTGTACCAAGCATTAGATCTCTGTCTGATGGTCGTTGCTAGTAACATTCTGAAACAGTTTTCCTTATGAACAAAGAAGTCTATGCAAGGTTTATATTAAAGCGAAATGAAACCCAGCATTTCTTCTTTGCTCTAATTGATTATTTACAGCATATTATATACAACCAGCATTTTTTTTTACTAGAACTGCATTCAAAGGGTTACACACAGGACAGAAGTTCCCTGCTAGCAAAGCTGGACTCATCCTAAGTGCAGATGATGTTATCTTGTGTTTGATGGTATCAAGTGAGGAATGTAAATCAACACTTCTCTGAGACTGTAGGATCAGCTAAACAAAGACAGACAGTCATAAAGTATTTCTGCTTAAGTTAGAAGATGAATAAAGCAGTTATAAATAAAATGCAAAGTCAGCTCTCAGAGGGAAAAAAAGTGTACTTTGGGAACATATAATTTCTAAATGAATAATAATATGCTAATGCACAAAAGCAAATATGATAAACGTATGGCATATAAAAAGTAGGAAAACATGTTTTTATTGAATATTTTGTCAGGGTTTTATACTGCTTTAATCATAGCAATTTAACAAGCTAAAATGGATTTTTTCCTCTAACAGAAGTGGAGTTTCACTTTAACCTTGAATGTGGTTGATTCAGACTTTATATACTGGTGGTTGCAACTTGAATAGTCACAGTTTATATATTGGGGTCCAGCATTTTTACCACTTCTGCAAAATGTTACAGATATATTCTACATGTCTCCCTTACCACCCCAAAAAACCCCAGCCTCAGTGTTTGGTGACACTTGCCTTCCATCTCTGCCACTGACTTGTGCAAGCCTGTGATCTTACGTGCTTATGAAGCATTGGCCTTTTCACAGCATATTTAGCCTGGGAAGCCCTTGCTCAACAGTAGGGATGGTCAGTGAGATGCAAATAACTCCAAGCTGATGCAGGAAATTGATGCAACTTAAAAATGGACCAATCCCTCCAAGGTGAAATACAATTGGTTCATTTTCAAGCTGCATACATTTGCATACAAAATGTTCCTCATATTGACCACCCCTACTCTATTGTAAACATATTGCTTTGCATTTCTTACAAATCTTTAAAATGTGAAAAAAATGTTATAAATGATTGTTATCAAGTCCAAATTATAGATGTATTTGTGCCTCCTGGACATGTCAGAAGTATTAGCTGGTTAGCTGATAGCGGATTTTACAAACCATTGCATGCTGATTAATTTTTGCTGTATGCTCTTTTATAAAGATTACGGCATTATGCCATTTTTTTTCAATTGAATTCCCACATAAAAGGTTTCACTTGATCTTGCATAACTGCAGTGCCTGATGCATGAAACCATTTTGCTTCTTACACATGATTACATCAATATACTGTAATGGGCATTTTGGTTGAATTACATTTCTGCTTCACTGTAGGACACTTTTAAAGTCTGTATTCATACTACATACAATATGCAATTTATATTAAACAACATCTAAGCCATCAAAATAAAAATATCAAAATATTGCCACCACGTCAATTATATATTCAGTACTAAAACTGGACATTTATTTTATTAACACACACACCACACACACGCATACACACACACGCATACACACACATACCACACACATGCATACACACACACGCATACACACACATACCACACACATGCATACACACATACACATACCACACACACGCATACACACACACACACATACCACACACACGCATACACACACACACACACATAAACACAAAACATACACACTATGCACACAGTTTAAAGTCTAACTGCAGGCTATGAAATTGATCACTACAGTTTTAAAGGACAACTGTAGCGAGAGGGATATGGAGGCTGCCATATTTATGTCCTTTTAAGCAATATCAGTTGCCTGGCTGTCCTGCTGATCCTCTACCTCTAATACCTTCAGCCATAGACCCTGAAAAAGCATGCAGCAGATCAGGTGTTTCTGACATAATTGTCAGATCTGACAAGATTAGCTGCATGCTTGTTTCTAGTGTCACTCAGACACTACTGCAGTCAAATAGATCAGCAAGGCTGCCAGGCAACTGGTATATACTTACAATTTGCAGGAAAGAGGCATCTAGATTCTCAGAAAAGTTAAACTATACACATAGTTTCAAAAAATAAATGACTTGACAATCTGACCTGAACAATATCTCATTTTAAAAATAGATGTTTTTTTTTTTTTTAACTCACGAAACATGTCATGCTGTGAAAAGATTCCATTTGTTGTTAGAGGATACAAAATAAAGTTCTTGTTAAAAATACAGTTGTGCCTGAACCTGCTGTTAATTACATGTGGCGATGTTGTGCTCCTTGTGGTTAAAAAAAAAAATGACACATTTTATAGATCACGGAACCATTACAGCTTAAAACATGCCTCTTGCTGGGGCCAAATATACAATTTTAATGAAGTGCAGGTTGATACAGTCTTGTTTGAGATGGCAGGTCTTCTGGGGACAAAGTTAATGGTAGTAAAATATTTCTAAGTTCCATTTGGGTAAAAAAAAATATTTTTTTCCAGTTCTGTCGTTTAACACTTGTGTCTAAATATATTTAAATGTAAATTGTCAAAAAATAAATAAAGTTGCGTTTTACTTGTTGTCCATTGCATGGGATTTTTAAGCCATTTAAAAACCTTTTCTTGGATTCCGGCACTACACAGGCTTGTACAAACAATGTGTTCATTAGCATTTCAGGTTTAGCCTTTACAAGAACTGGACATATTTCAAAATGCTTTTAAGCAGCTTTTTATTTCACATCTAAGGACATTTCAGTAATGTGGAAATAAGGAGCAGACCCACATAAACTTGTTCCACATGTTCTGCTTGTCCGCGGCAGATAATATAAATTGTCACAAGCTGCGCTGAGCCTTGTTTGAATAGGACTTCTTGCGTATATAGCCCTTGTGTTTTGGAAAGCGGAAAATAATTAAGTCAGGTTTTGTGGGGGGTTAAAAAACAAGGGAATGGGTAAGATTTTCCTAGATTGCAGGAATACTTGCACCCCTGCGGTGAGTGGATTAATATACTCTTCTCATTCTTGGTACACAGCACTTATTTCTTTAACCTTAGGCTATTCCCAAGGTTTGATGTCCTGCCTGGATCCCCGCAGTGGGGCTGCCTTGTGAAACATGAGCCGGTCTCATCACTGGAATTCGGTGCTGGAGCCAGTGACAGGGTACATATTCCGTAATCTTTTGAAATGGCTATCTTTATCTTTTATCTCTTGTTTCTGTCATTTAGTTCCCCATGTGTTCACAAGATCAAGGCATATGAAGGCATGCCTCCTTCTTTGATTGTTCTGTTAATCTTTTCTGACTTCATATTAGCATCCAGGTGTTATGCTGGGCATACACGGGTCGATCCGGCGGCCCGCCACGTCCCCGCTCGTCCGCGCGTGCGCCCGGATCGAATCCCGCTCTTCCCCGCCGGCGCTTCTTATCTTCCGCTCGATTCGCCGCTATTGTCCGCCCACGGGTATCGAGCGCGGAATCGATCCCCACGGTGACCGGACACGTCGGATATTATCAATCGAGCCATCAGCGGCTCGATTAATAAGCCTGCGTCGAGCCGTGTATGCCCAGCATTAGTCTGGGTCAGTCAAAGTGTATCTTCATTTTACTAATATCTATTTTCAGCCATATGCGAGAAAATATTTCAACAAACATTGCCAAAGCATCTTAAGGTGGCCATACACTTATAGATTTGCAGCAGATTCGACCATCAGACAGATTTCTGTCAGATGCCTGTCAAGTCGAATCTGACAGGAATCTATCTGATGTGTGCCAAACACTAGGAACAGATATCCAATAGATTTCAGGATGAAATCTATTGGAAATCTATCTTAAGCTGGCCATACACTGGCCCGATTTGCCGCCGTTTCGACAGCAGATTCGATCACTGGGATCGAATCTGCTGCCAATCGTTCGCGCTACACACCGAATTTTGATCCATTTCGTCCGATCCCATCGATCGCTCCGTGCGGAAAATTACCATCGATCGCCCGACGACCGACGCAATAGAGCAGCAATACATTACCTGCTCCGCTGGCGCGACTACCCCCGGTCACCGCTGCTCCGTGTCCGCGCTGGTCTCCGGCATGCTTCAGTTCCTCCTGCCCGGCAGGAAGTTTAAACAGTAGAGGGCGCTCTACTGTTTAAACTTCCTGCCGGGCAGGAAGAAGTAAAGCATGCCGGGGCCGGAGACCAGGGCGGAGACCTGGGGACTGAAGTCGCGCCGGCGGAGCAGGTAATGTATGCGGGCAGCACCACCACAACAGATTCTGAACGGTTTCAGGCTGAAATCGGTTCACAATCTGTTTGCAGTAAAGGTAGCCATACGATCCCTCTCTGATCAGATTCGATCAGAGAGGGATCTATCTGTTGGTCGAATCTGATGGCAAATCGACCAGTGTATGGCTACCTTTAATGCATTATTGAACCATTAGATCCAATGCAACTCTATGGGCAATCGATCTGCTACCAGCAGCAGATCGACCTAGATTTTCCATCCTGTCAGATAGATCAAATCCATCAAAATCGGCCACAAATCGATCGATCGGCTGAATTGATAGAATCGATTTCCAATGGAATCGATCGATGGCTGAAATCGACCAGTGTATGGGCCCCTTTACACATTTTCATTTCTGTCACCGTTTCTGTATCTAAGTGTAATCTGTTTTGTTGTAGCTAAGAGGAAGTAATTGTTAAGGTTCTCTGTACGTGGGCTAAGATCAGTCATTTAGGATTTTGATATCTTTCTGAAAGGATATAAATCCCAATAAATGAAAATCTGAAGAAAAGCTATGGATTTTAGTTGTATAAGCATAAAATAGACACATCAGGCACGGACCAGTTGTACTAAGGCCTCGGTTCTCAACCTGTGGTATGTGTACCCCCGGGGGTACTTCTGATGATTCCGGGGGTACTCGGGCTTCATATACTTAACCAAGAATAAAAAATCTAGAATTTTAGAAAATGATACATCTATTTAAACAACACCAAATTAGTGTTTCTGTTAATTAAAAGCAATAGTACATGCTTGGAAATTGTTTAGAACCAATTATCATGTACTACAATTAAACATATATTTGTCACGGGGTACTTGTGATAATGTTTACTATGCTGGGGGTACTTGGTGAGTACAGGGTGTTAAATGGGGTACAGACCAATAAAATACTAGTACACTTTAGTAGAAAAAATCACTCGGCACTCAGCTAGTTATTCAGGGGGTGGGCCTCGCTCCAAAAGCCCTGCAGTCTGTATAAGGTTCATATTCAGCACAATAATTGCACTTTTAGCCAGGCCCGGCCGTAGACTTTTTGCTGCCTGAGGCAAGCGTTAAAGAAATTGCCGCCCCGCCCAAGACGTGGGTGTGGGGGGCCGCCCGAGCTGGAGTGGATAGCGGGCAGGAAGGGGGTATTGGGCCTAGCGGCGGGGAGGGGGTCGGACCCCCCTCCCTCGCCTGGGTCCCCTGTCCTCCGCCCCCCTCCCCGCTGCTAGGCCCAATACCCCCTTCCTGCCCGCTATCCCCTCCAGCTCGGGCGGCCCCCCACACCCATGGACGGGCGGGTGCCGCCCCCTCAGAAGTGCCGCCTGAGGCAAAAGTTTCACCCCGCCTCATGGGCTGGCCGGCCCTGCTTTTAGCACAACAGTTGCTTTTTCACTGAATGTTGTTCGATTTTGGAGTGGTTGTTGGATATTTGTATCTCAATATTCCTGTTGTTGTTAATATGAAACACTTATGTTTCTACACCGATATGTCACTCTGTTTATCAGTCACATAGCAAAGCTTAGCACCACAATACAAGCTTGACGCTAGCCTCTCGCCGCTGGACGGCGAGTCCCCGCCCCTTCACCTCCGACCTTTACTCTAACACACTCCACACCAATGGGACAGCGCTGGGGGCGCGGCTTGAAGGTCCTATGTAGGAAGCCGTGCAGCGCTGTCTCCCTAAGGACACGCACATGAACAAGTGCCAGTCTGGCGTGAAACGGCTGTAGTGCTGTCCGTTCATCCCCTGGTCACCTCTCCCTAGCACACCTCTGCATCTTCCTCAATCCAGATTTGACGTTTCTTGTTTCCTATGTCGTTTATGCTGGTTGTTGGCTGAAGAAGGACTAAATAAAAGCGTTTAAGAGATAGGTGCGCAGCATTTCTTCTATGTGCTATACAGACCAATAAAATGTTGAGAAACATTGTACTAAGAGAAAAGCTACAATCAATTTACCCCCAACATTTTCACTCTGTATTTTCAAATTTTGGCCAGGGGAGTACGTTCATTCCAGTTTCTTCAGACATGCCAAAATCGTACCAAAGGGTTAATTAATAAAATTGTCCTTTGAATATGGTAGGGACATTAAGACTGTGATTATGTTAGGGAATAGATTATGAGTTCCTCTGAGTGACATTTAGTGACATAACTATGATATGTACTCTGGAAAGTGCAGTGAAAAATATGAACGCTTTATAGATCTCAGTTTCGTAACTACAGTTCATGGGGCCCCCAAGCTAAACTTTTATAAGGCCCCCCAAATGTTCACAAACCTTCCCTTGGTGCCCTTCACATCCTTGGGGCCCATCTCACAAGGGTCATAAAACAAGTGTGGTCATCATTAACTTCACATCCTTATCAAGTGTAGCCACAAAAACGCCTGATCTAAATACATAGTGATACCATTTAGCAGCATTTTTCTGAAGGTTATGGTAAGCCACGTCCCATGTATTACACTGCACATACCGAAGTAACATATCAGAAAACAACATTCAGGTTTCCAAACAGTATCAACTGAATCCCATACAACTTTATATCTCCTGAGTGTTACCGGTCAAACTGCAACTGGGATTCTTGAAAACGAGACTCCAGGGAGACTTAAAGAGGAACTCCAGTGAAAATAATGTAATAAAAAAGTGCTTCATTTTTACAATAAGTATGTATACATGATTTAGTCAGTGTTTGCCCATTGTAAAGTCTTTCCTCTCCCTGATTTACATTCTGACATTTATTACATGGTGACATTTTTACTGCTGGCAGGTGATGTAGCTGCTGCATGGTTTTTGGCAGTTGGAAACAGCTGTATACAGCTATTTCCCACAATGCAACAAGGTTCACAGACAGGAAACTGCCAGAAGTACCACGGTATTCAGAGCATCTTGTGGGAGGGGTTTCACCACAATATCAGTCATACAGCGCCTCCTGATGGTCTGTTTGTGAAAAGGAATAGATTTCTCATGTAAAAGGGGGTATCAGCTACTGATTGGGATAAAGTTCAATTCTTGGTCGGAGTTTCTCTTTAAATTTTATTGTTTAAAAGTAAAATCTCTTGCTTTATTGGATGCAGTAAATAAGTGATATATGTGTATGTGACCTGGCAATAAACACATATTAATATATAGGGAGCAATTCACTGAAGGAGTCAGTTTTTCACTTAGCCCAGTGAAGCAGTTTTCACTTCAGGTACACATTTGTGTGGAGAAAAATGAGAAGATAAAAAAGAACCAATAATATGCATTTAGGATGTAGCATGCAATGTACTGGTGTGAATCTACATGTATTGCACTGTATATAGTGATAAGTAAAAAAAACAAAAAGGGAAAGAGGGCAATTGTGAAATTACCTTCCTAGTATTGTTTTTTTTTTCCTCTTCAACAGTATCAATCAAAATAGGAGTTTTGCCTCAACTTGAGTTGTGACTGGTTAAAATATATTTATTTTTTTATTATGTATCCATATAGTGCTATCATCTTCCAGTGAGTATATATGGCAACCAACGGACCATGTGCGGGGCTCACAGTCTAAAATCTACTATAGTCACATGTCCATCATTGTCTAAAGCCTTGCACATACTCTAGATGATTCCTGGCCAAGGAGGTCAGTCAGTTACCTCTGAGAGTAATCTAGCATGTGCACGGATGGCTCCTGACCATCCCCAATGCATCAGCGAGAGATACAGACTGCCGGTTCAGTTCACCTGGGCACAGGCCAAAGGCATTGTACTTCTCTTTAGTCTGCCCGCTCCCTCATGCACATCCCTCTTGCCTGCTTTATAGCAACAAAACACATCGCTAACTTGTAGGCTAGCAACATGTCTGGACAAAACTTGGCCTTGAACTGCCCTCCTCAGGAATAGACTTTACTACTTTACAAAATACTTTTGGGCCAATTTTGGGGGAAGTCAATTTGCTATACATTTTTGGGACAGGGGAGGAAACTAGAGTGCCCAAAAGAAACCAATGTAAACACAGGGAAATCATACAAGCTCTATGCAGATAGTGACCTGACTCAGTCATTATCATTGTTTACAGTATAAAATTATGCAGGAGCAGTGGGAGTATTTTAGAAGAATTTCTGTCAAATATGGATCTCCTCATACTGTAGTTTGAAGGTGACCATACAATTGATCAATTTTCTGGCAGATTCAAATATTGGTATCATCTGCAAATGATCTACTGATCCCTGAAAATCCAACCAATATATTTCTAATCAATTTCAGACAGCTGATTGAATAATTTGGTTTCAGTGGTAAATCTTCCTTAAGCCAGTGATGGATGCCGCAACAGAGGATGGACAAATCTAGAAAAGTAGTAGTTTGATGGATTCTTTATGAGATTTTTGATGCCTCTCTTATAAGAGAGTGACTGATGACAGATCGGGCTGCTATCGTTCTGTGTGTGGCTAGCCTCAAAGCTATTACTGTATGTACTAGAGGTGACCTGCCAGTAATATAAATGGAATAAATCAATATGTTAAGCCTGGAGGGATAGGGTCTGAGTTCTGTACAGATGGGTCATTATAGTATAGTGTTTTGTTATCATAGGAGGGGGGGGGGGGTGACAGAGCATGAGGGAAACAATAGTGTCGGTCTGGTCTTGGCGAAGCATCGGGGAGGGTCTGGGGCCGCCTCAGTCGAGAGAAATCGAAGGTGTATACAAAGCTTTACAATGGTGGAAAATATTAACAGCAGCATCAGAGTTGCATGATTATGACTGAAAATAATTTGAAGTCACGGCACAGATCACTCAATAGCCAGAGGCACATCAATTATCGGGAAGCCACAAATTCCATTGCCCACAAAAATCAGTCAGAAGAAAATTACCTCTCTCTGCATAATTGTAATCTTAAAGAGTTATACGTGTTTCCTTTTCTATGTACACGTTAGCAATGAAGTAGATTGAATGTTGCCATGACATAAAGCAGGGGAAGTGGTTTGGAAACAGACCTATAATTACCTCCAGCAGGTGCCCACAATGGAATGCAGCAGTGATTTCTCAGAAGATAAATATTGCTGCCTGAAATGGCTCCAAAGCCATCAGACCACAGTCAGGGCAGTGCAGTGCAATGCTGGACCAGTATGCTCAATGGAGAATACAAAAAAAAACAACATTGCCAGGTTTATTTTAATGTCTGCATGCTTATATGTTTGCGCAGGCGAGAATATAGCATTCATTTATGATTTCCCAGCAGCATGTCTTACAGCTATACATTAAATGATTGATTAAATGCAATCTTTCATACAACATTGAACAAACTTCCACTAATACTGGAGCCTGAGAAAAAAAATAATAAAGCAAAGTGAAAAAATATAGTTGCTGTCACATATTCATGATGGGATAATTGAGCTGTGAAATTCTCCTCTGTGACTTGCAATTGTACGACTGTAACACTGAGTTACATATGACTGTTACCTTCCCAGTAATCCCTGAGCCAGTGTGGAGAATGGGATTATCAGCAAGGACTCTGTAGCGCAATCTTCGTGCTCATGTGTAAGAAAATGGGCAGTTAACATTCCCTGGAATGATCATGAATATTTATATGTGACTAAATAATAACACATATATGTTATCATAAAATGTGTAAATAGAAAGAACTACTATCTTCAGCATATGAAGGAGAAGGTGCAATTAGGAAGCTTCATGTCAAACGCCCACAGGCAAACTTTAGCATCACATTCACAATGCTCCACAGACCTCTTAAAACAAAAAAGTCTATAAAAGTACAGTTGTCCTTAGCAGTAAAGTCTAGTCCTCTGAAGCTGCAGCAGGATCAGTCCATGATTCTCGTCTTTATCACCTTAAGGAATCAATCACAAAGGTATTTCTCTGGCTTTTGCTACTTCAGCTGAACAGACGCATATAAAAAAAAGTCAATGTAATAATGAGAGCATATTTATGGCGTTTGTCTAGTTAGCATTTTGGAAGCTTTTGAATAGTGTTTATCTTCCAACATCTTCCGTAGAGCTGTAGATAGTACAAAACAAATTCTACTGAGGACATCCAGCAATACAAATACATCGATATATGTAGTTGATGTGTAGTTTGAGACATCACCAATACTGGTCTGGTACATGTTCATATGATAAATTACAGCAGAATGAAAAACACTAGTTTAGCCTAGTCCATAGCACTTACTTTCAGTGACTACGGTACTTCCTAGACAACAGATTCATAAATCAATGCTTTTTTTCTGTGCAAACAAGGCAGTCCATCAGTATATGTGCAGCCTTAGAAATCAAAACCTGTTTGGCTGAAGAAACACTGCTGATAAGTGAATTGGCTTTCCCCTAAAAATTTGCCCTAGACTACGATGAACAAATTATTATGGTAGAGATTAGATTGTGAGCCCCTCCTAGGGACAGTTAGTGACATGACTATGTTCACTGTATAGTGCTGTGGTAGATGTTGGCGATATATAAATGATAATAATAACAGGACAAGGCTGAAGAGTTCAAAAGGCTATTATTTCTTTTGATTTTAAACTGAATGCAGCAGATTTGACATCACACTGACATGGCTGCTGTTTAGCATTTAGTCTTAGCTGAAAGGATCCGCACCGTCTTTAAAAGCAAGTATTTATTAAAGCTCTTTAAAATGTCATGAGTATAATCAAAGTGCACTCCGGATCACCATTGACGCATAGCGTTTCGGATATACTCCTTCCTCAGAATGGTTCCAGTACACAATGTACTGTGTACTGGAACCATTCTGAGGAAGGAGTAAATCCGAAACGCTATGCGTCAATGGTGATCCGGAGTGCACTTTGATTATACTCATGACATTTTAAAGAGCTTTAATAAATACTTGCTTTTAAAGACGGTGCGGATCCTTTCAGCTGATACATGTGATCCCTGTGACTCCAGGGGTGATCCCGGCACGTCAACTATCCATCAGGTGCTTATGTAACTGGACTACTTAGCATTTAGTCTTAGGAAATAAGCTCTTAAAGTGCTATAAAACCCTGACATAATATTCAATAAAAACATGTTTTCCTACTTTGTATATACCATACGGTTATCATATTTGCATTTGTGCATAAGTATTATTATTCATTTAGAAATTACAAGTACCCAAAAGTACAGTTTTTGCTTTGAGAGCTAACTTTGCATTTTATTCATAACTGGTTTTATTTATTATGTATTGAAGGCAGAAATGCTTTGAGTGTCTGTCTGTGTCCAGGAGCTTCTGCACAGTCAGAAAATGTGTCACATTCCTCACTTGATACAATTAAGTAAACACAAGATAACATCATCTCCACTTCAGATGCATCCAGATTCCTCTGCACTGAACTTTTAAGTCCTGTGGGTAACCCTTTGAATGCTGTTCTAGTAAAAAAAATGCTGGTTGTATATAATATGCTGTAAATCATTTTTTAGAGCAAAGAAGAAATGCTGGGTTTCATTCCACTTTAAATTGAAAATATGAATACAATTATTTTTACCATTAGTACTACTCATACAATTAAAAATCTTGTCAATTATGCTATCTACATGTACCAAAGTTTGTGTGTTCTCCTTTAAAGAACAAGCGACACCCCTGCTAACCTAGAAATAAAAAACACATATATAAGTAGATAAATACTACCTCTACTTACATAACAGATGTATTGTGCTATCCACGTAACGATTCCTGTGAATTTTATAAAGGAAAAGCAGAAAATCCTACTCTAGGCAGTGGCCATCTTGCCAAGCTTAATGCTGACATCATATCCTCCCTGACTCTTGTCCCCCCCCCCCTCCCTTCTCTTGCTCATTGTGTATTTATTAGCTGCCCTCCTCCCAGAGTCTTTTTTATGTACACATCCAATCACTGAGTCATCTCAGCCTTGCTTGTAAACACATGTGATCAGCTAGGCAGGGAAATAAATGGAAGAGGAGGAATATATTATAGATAAAAAAAACCAGCATTCAAAATAACTCCCAGCATTCAACTTTTTGGTACTAGGGCCAGTGCTCCTAAAGTATGTGATAACTCCAAACCATAACAGCAGAAAAAGTTTTGAATGCAGGATTAGCATCTTTATCACTTAATACACTCAGACCAGTTGCTGTTGAAATTTGATTTTTATGGTGACAATACTGCTTTGAGCTAGGGTTTTTTTCCTTAGACTATGGTGAGATGTTGCAAAATAAAGTCAGCACAATATAAATGAATATTATTGCATATTTGTGTAGAGCTGACATTTTCTTCTACAGTACTTTACAGAATCCATAGTAGTGTTATGAACTGTCCAGCAGAGGATTTCAAAATCTAGTTAAGTTTCCCTGTTAAGCCAGTTTAAGGTGGAGTCAATTTAATTGCCAGTATGTTTTCAGGCATGTGGGTGGAAACCACATTTTCTGGAGAAAATCTACGCAAACACAAGGAGAACATGATAGTGCCCTCTGCCAGACTTATGCCAGGGACCCAGCGCTACAAATCAATAGCGTCATCCACTGAATCACCATGCCGTCTTGCTCTGCATCATTACAGTCATAGGTTTTAAAATCAGCCATTGATTGCTTTGTTTATGCAGAGATTGTCTGTTCTACCAGTGTTTGTGTGGGTTTCCCCTGGGCACACTGCTGTCCCCAAAACTTCTTTATACATTAATTATGCAATTGTATGGGGTTGAATATTTAGCTGGTGTTTTGAAGGAGTTATTGATCAATAAAATTTGTAATTTTATAGTTCTTTGAGTGGCGGTCACTCCTTTGTTTTTGCCATTTATAGATTAATTAGCTGCCCTTCAAAACGTGGCCATAGACTGTGGTAATTACATTAGGCTGTGAATGTGAGGCACAAGTAAGGAGGCATTGTTCAATGTCCTCAGTAAACCACTGTGGAGAATGTGTCATTACTATAGAAATGTAAATAACAGTGTGTGCTCCACCTCTAGGAAATAAAAATGTGTAGTAAATATTTAAGGCTTTTAAAGTACATGGAATTACCGTATATACTAGAATACTAGTCAACCTCGTGTATAAGTCGACTCCAATATTTAACCTTCTTAAGCTGGAATTTTTATTGACTCAAGTATAAGTCTACTCAGCAAAGTTAATGGCTGCACTTGGGGCTCAAGAGGGGTTAATGACTGCACTACATACAGTATTGCAGCCATGAACCCCTCCTGTCCCTTAAATGCAGCCAATAACTCCTCCAGGCCCTCAAGTGCAGCAATTATTCACTCCCCTTCCTGCAGCCCAGTATTTATCCCCCCTCCCTCTCCTTGTTAATTGTTATAGCCAGGACTTTCAGACCTGTGTTTTTTTGGCATTTCCTTTCCTCAAAATATCATGTACCACTGGGTAAATTGTTGCAAATGGGAATGTCACTATTAGTACACACATTACTCAGTGTGCTCAGTGCTGCCGCGACTCGTGTATAAGTCGACCCCTATACTTTTATGAAGTGAAACAGACCTAAACCTCAAGTATATACAGTAAATGCATAGCAACAGAGGTAGCAGTCGCAGCTGGGCGGCCACAGAGCTGTGATTGGCCCTACTTATTTATTTTAGTATTTATATAGCACCGACATATTACGCAGCACTGTACAGAGCATATTGTCTGGTCACTAACTGTCCCTCAGAGGGGCTCACAATGTAGTCCCTACCATAGTCATATATTTATGTATGTATCATATAGTGCATGTATCATAGTCTAGGGTCAATTCTTAGGAGGACGCCAATTAACTTATCTGTATAAAAAATATAGGGAAATAACAGGGCGCTCTACAGTATGCTCCAAGTATAGTGCTGAATTTACAGTACAGTTGATAATTGTTATAATATGTCCCTGTTAAAAAATATGGATATAAAAGTCCCACAAATCTTCTTCCAGCCTTCTCAGGGATGAACTTCACACTTTTCCTGACATGTATAATTACAATATACGCTAACCAGAAATGACAGCTGCCCTTCTCAGGATCAGCCCAAAGCACTTTTGGCCCAGCCTGCAGTTCCTCGATATTTCAAATGTCCTTTCCTCTCCCCTGGTCGCTGCAACCATAAGAGACAGGGAAAAAAACCTCCAATAGTGTAACACTGTATGGTAAAGGTCAATAAACTTCACCAGTGCTCCCAATTCTCACATCAGCACCCAGTGCTCCGTCACCAGAGATCAATAAAGCCTCTCACCATATAGCCTGGCTGACCCAGCACAGACCAGCAGCAATCACTTTGTAGATGACATCAACCTTGTTCCTTTTAGTGACATTTTTCCTAGGGCTCAAACAAGGCCAAACATAGTGTAAAACCTTCTTTATTAAAAAGTAGTGCACTCACAATTTAGCAGAATCAAATGTGCATATCAAAAATCAGTTGAGCTCGTTCAGTGTCCCTCGCTCCTTAGGCCACGCCCAACTAGTTTCGTCCTATGACTCATCAGGGGCTATATTTTGCTTTTAGAGAGTGATACACACACTCAGTACAGGAGCGAACCAGGTTCAATAGAGTGCCATATATAATTACTTGAGGAGCGCACAATTAAGGTTTGGTTTATTTATAACTTATCTGTATGTTTTTGGGGTGTGGAAGGAAACCGGAGTACCTGGAGGAAACCCACACAGACACGGGGAGAACATATATACTCCTTGCATATGTTGACCTGGCTGCGATTCGAACAGGGGAGCCAGCGCTACAAGGCAAGAGCACTAACCGCTACACCACCATGCTGCCCTCCCTTCCTCCAGTACAAGGGAAAGAAAGTTGTTTGTTTATTTTCTTCTAGTGTCCGTTTAAATAACAAACTCCCTCATAGATTCTGCTCATATAGACCGCTAGAGGTCACCATGAGGAGATGGAAAGCATACTGCTCATTACAAATAAACACTGGGATGCTTATGATTAAAATTTAATACTATTTTTTTAACTTGGAAATGGGCAAATTAAATTCCACCTTGGCAGGATTCGATTGGTCCATTTTAAGCTGTATACATTTGCATACATAGAATGGCACTGTAGCTGCAACTGCATAGAAAGCATGTACTCATGGTTCTGATGCTACATGTGTGTTGCTTTTGCAACCTGATTCCTGTTGAGTGTATTGGAAGCTTACATGTAACAATTACATCTAGCGATGAGCAAAAACATTTCTTTACATCTATATTGGTTTCAACACGACGTGGGAAGTTTTGTCTATCAAATTACTGAAAAATGAACGCAGACCCTGGTTAACTGGATCATGTTTTAGAAGCTGCAATTTACTAATTTAAAGTTCTACATCCTATGTCGAACTTGTAATGATAGCCTATTTTTTAATCCTTAATGGTTGTCACTATCAATATTCATGACGGTACCTTAAAAGGGTAAAAAAAAAACACATATTCTTACGAAACACCCTTATTAGGCTCCTTCCATCTTTGCTTATGATCAAAGCAGAGGAATCTGGAAGTGGCACATTCTAAAAGTACAAGTACTTGAAAGTAAACAGAACACATAAAACACAAATCATAAAATATTAAACGTGCGACATGGAGATGTTAATACCAAAAACACTGAGATTCTGAAACAAGTATAACATTATAGAGACAAGGAAATAAATGAAAGCAATAGTTTGAGGATCAGTGTTACTTTCCTTGTCTCTTCCCAAATCACAGGTTATCTGAGAACTCATATCCTGAATATAAATCGAACTTCTACCAGTAAGACTTAATGTATGTACAGGCAGACATTACAGTAAAAGTATCCAATTACACTCTACACTGCTGCCTTCTGGAACGTCTTCCAACACAAAAAGATATACTGCCAGCCATGGGAAGAGCCCAGCTTGTTCCAGAGACATTTCTGACCTTTTCTATTCCTCGCTTTTTCATTCAGCTGATTTAGTGGACACATTTTGTGTAAGTAAACCCTCTGAAATAACAAGAGGATATTTTATTTTTAGTCATAAAAGATATGTAACAGAACATTCTTGCTAAGACTATATTTATTGTTATTTATGTAAGACATCAAATCTCTGGCAGCACTGTGAGGAATTTGTTGGAAAACATTTCACCACCCGGTCAAGTTTAGTTTAATTTAAGAAAAAATAATACTGTATTGACTTGCCATAAGTTCCACAGCCTACAGGGAATATATCCTTTTTTTTTCTTTAGCAACTGTGTTTAAAATAATATATATATCTTACAATTTCCTCATATATCCAACGTCTTCACAATGCGAAGCAGTTTTTTTGGTGCCGTGGCAACTGTCACTTTTTAGCTGTCATGGGGTGCTAAGGAGGTTTTAGTGGCACCAACAACCATTGTGAGTGCCGTGGCGAGTTGGGGTGTCGCACCAAGCACATTTTTTCTGATTCCGGATTGTCGGCAAAGATTTCTATTCATGCAGAGAGTTCAGCACAGGAAGATTCGGCAAGTGGAGGAAGTGTTAGGATAGTGTTAGGCTCATCAGCAGGATTTTTTGGGTAGCGTATCAGTAGGAAGGTTAGTGTTAGACAGATCAGTTTTTGAAACAGTGTTAGGAGTATCGGGTAGTGTTAGGTGTATAATAGGTTTTTGTAATGTTATGTTAGCGATATTCTCATTTTCAGCAACCTTGTGCGCTTAAAAAGTTTTATTGCCTCTATAAAATGTTTAATGAAAGTGTACCTGTAGGGAAATAAAGTGCCCCATATGGTACTCACCTTAGGAGGGGAAGCCTCTGGATTTTTAAGAGGTTTCCCCCGTATTCTCCACCAGCTTGTTCCAGCGCTGGGATCCCCGAAAAACATTTGTGGACAGCTCGCACTTGTGCACTAGCGCAGACCCACTCCGGCTCCTGTGGAAAAAGCTGAGCCTGATTGAGAGTGTGGAACTCTGCGTGCGTGTCTGTGCAACTCTGCCAACTCTGCATTTGTGCTGTAGCATGGACCCAGTCGGGCTCGGCTTTCTCCGCTGAAGCCCTAGCAGGTCCCTGTTACTGCACAGGTGCGGCCTGACAGTGCTTCAGGGTACTCAGAGCTAAATTGAATGAGTATAGTAGGATGGGGAAAGCCTCTTTAGCATCCAGAGGAAGTTTCCAAAATAGCCCACAGCAGACCTTACAGGTTTGCTTTAACCACTTCGCCGCCCGGGTACCATATATCTACGCTCCTCTGGACTTCAGTTCCCCGCCCGGAGCGTAGATATACGCACCCCCCGCCGCTGTCCGCGCTCCCGCTCGCACTCCCGCGATCGTGCACGCCGCCACCCGCTCGCCCGGAGATCAATGAACGGGAAAATCCATTCCCGTTCGTTGATCTCTGCCCCCGCATTGATCGGCATGCTTCCACGAGAAGAAGCGCGATCATTGTGGAAAAACTCAATTTCCCAGCCTCCCTTCCTGCAAGCGTCCTTCCGACGCTTGCAGGACGCCTGAAAAAAAAAATGTGGCCATCTTGTGGCCAAAAAGTAATACTACACCCAAAAAATGTTTTCACATACAAATACCTTATTTTCACTATTCATTTTAACTCATTAACTCCCACACTCCCCAATTGTTACCAATATTTTTTTTTTATAATATTAAAATAAATTAAAAAAAATTACAATAAAAAAAAACTTAAATAGTTACCTTAGGGACTGAAATCTTTAAATATTTATATCAAGAGGGTATAACACTGTTACTTTATAAATTATGGGCTTGTAATTAGCGGTAGACACAAAACTGAAAAAAATGCACCTTTATTTGCAAATAAAATATTGGCGCCAAACATTGTGATAGGGACATAATTTAAACGGTGTAATAACTGGGACAAATGGGCATATAAGTTACATGGATTTTATTTACAGTAGCATGCATTATTTAAAAACTATAATGGCGGAAAACTGAAAAATAATGGGGGTTTTTTTCAAAAGTTTTTTACTATTTTCCCATTAAAACACATTTAGAATAAAATAATTCTTGGCATAGTGTCCCACCTAAAGAAAGCCTAATTGGTGGTGAAAAAAACAAAATATAGTTCATTTTATTGTGATAAGTAATGATAAAGTTATAGGAGAATGAATGTAAGGAGCGCTGAAAAGAGAAAATTGCTCAGATGCTGAAGGGGTAAAACCCCTCAGTTGTGAAGTGGTTAAGAATGTAGCAATCAGTTATATTTAAAAACACTGTTCTCCCACACTTACAACATAAGCTATGTCTCCATTGCGCTCTACTTCTCATAACCAGTTTATCAAAACAAGGGATGGTCATTGAGATGCAAATAATTCCAAGATGATGCTAATTCTTATGGTTATCTTATACAAATTTGTGCAGCGCCTAAAATGGTCTCGTTAAATGCAGCTGCTGCAGCATTTGATTGGTCCACTTTCAAGCTGCATAAAACTATTTGCATCTTATTGCCCATGCCTAATCAATACACAGCTGTGCATTCCTCCCTCTGCAACATACACAACAGTGTCTCTTGTTTTTCCATTCCAAGTCTGGGAATGCTGCTTATGCAAGTAGCCTCCAAACCAAGAAGCTGTTGTTGCACTTAGGAGGAAGGAGCACAAAACCAGCTACATATACAGTATTTTATAGTTATTGTATGCATATATTTTACAAACATAATTACCTGTTTACATATTAAACAGAAGTCATTCTGCATTCCCCCAAGGATGTACTTGCTTCTAAATAAAATAAACCTGTTTAGACAGTTTGATAACTTATTTGAATTTGTAGAACCTATTTTAAAACTACTCAGAACTGTATGGAGATTGCTATTCGTTACCGTCCATCTCATTCCTTTAATAGTCATGCAGACTCGTCAGACTTGAGTCAAAACAACTGATCTTTATACTCATTCTGGGTCCTTGATTTATAATGCACTCTAACTTGCAGCACTGGGTCCCCGGTTGAAATCTCTGGGTTTCCTCCAGTCACTCTGGTTTCTTCCCACATTCCAAAGACATACAGATAAGTAAATTAACTGGGCCTAGACTATATTGGACATATGACTATGATAGGGATTCCATTGTGAAGCCCTCTGAGGGACAGTTAGTGACATGAATTTATAATCAGTAAAAGTGCTTTGGAAGATGTCAGCGCTATATAAATAATAAATAATAATACAGTTAACCCCCCATTATCCGGCCCCAATGGGGATTGGCTGATGCAAGATAAGTGTAATTTCTGGTTGCTTGAGAATCAATGCTAAATATAGGCTTAGCTAAAACAGTATCATACTCCATATTGTATACTTACCATAAACTCTGTATTAATGTTGAGATTTAGTAATTAAAAAACAAAATAAGACAAAGGACAAAGTTAACGTGATTCCAAGCTGATGCTCTGGTTCAAAATAAGATATTTATCTGAAGAGAGGGATGCCTCAGAATTCTATTGAGGCTTCCCTAGGTGGTCCGATATCCCGCATTGTTGAGCGCATCCCCCTCCACATTGGGTCCACGCTCCCTCTCTGTTACAAGCGAGCAACTGTGCGGTTGCTACGCGAGCATGCGCTTAGCATGAAGGAAGAGGAGAGAAGGAAGGAAGGAAGAGAAGGTGCGCGGCCAAGATGGACAATGCCTTGTTGCTAATCCTCCAGGGAGCCATGGTCAGCGATGGAGGACGTCAGAGCACCGAGGGAAGCCTCAATAGGATCCTAAGGTCTCCCTTTCTTTACGTAAGTATCTCATGTTGTACCCGAGGTTGGGCTTAGGTACACTTTACCTTACTGTAACACAGGTTTATTACTGTATAAAGAAGTAAAAATAAGCTTTGTGTATCCTGCAAGGGCAACATTTTTTTTTTTCTGGTTGCTTGATAATTCTGGTTAACTGAGTTCTGTATAATAGGGGTTTTGCTGTATTAGCCATAGCTAATATTGGCCATAGCTGTATTGGCCATAGAAGATATAAAATTACCTAGTTAAAGTGGTCTGAAACTCTGACATAACATTCAATAAAAATGTGTGTTCCTACTTTTTATTACTCATACAGTTATCATATTTGCACAAGCAATATTATCCATTTACAAATAACAAGTTCCCAAAGTACAGTTTATCTGCCCTGGAAGCTGCCATTGCATTTTATTCAAGATGCTTTTTATTATACAGTATATTAAAATCTTCTAGTAAGCTCTTCTAAATGGTTTACATGCTAGTAGCAGAGAGAGCTTATTTTCAGTTGTTACACACAATGTAACAACTAAGGCATGTAAACAAAAGAAAATATTATCTCCTCTATGGATGCTGATCATAAGCTGAAGGAGCTTTTCATGCAGGTGTTTAACTGTTTGAATGCTGTTCTGCTACAATTTTTGTTTGTGCTAGTAGGTTTAAGGCTGTAAGCAATCTTTTAGAGAAACAAAGGAATGCTGAGTTTCAGATCACTATAATAAAAAATGGGCTACCAGTTAAAATATTTTAGGACAGAGCATATGAACATTGGGTCTTAACATAAATTTACAAAGTGCCATTAGACCAGGCATTGAATAAGAAGCGCAAACATTATTTATCTTTTTAAAAGTTAACAGCAAAACACTTGAATTTATTTCAAATTCTGTCTCTAGTTGGTATTCTGACTCATGACTTGGAATAAGTTGGTGAGGCAACCAGGGGGATACTTTGATTGATATCAATAGAGTCACTGGCTCCTATTCAATTACTTTTTCTTGTTTTTCTGATCCTACTACACTATAACTTGGCATTTAACAATTGAAAAAGTACTAAAAGTAAAAAAAAAGAAGTTGTATCAAGCTGATTTGAAATAGTTCCTTGCCTGCTGAGGGCTTAAAAAGTATTTTACCGATAAGGTTTAAGAAAACTCAGAAAAATAATTGAAGAGCGACTTTGAGAAACAAGAGAATGACTGGGCTCTGCCTTGGATACCTTACTTACTTTTTTCAGCACAGCCAGGATTATAGAGACGTCGCTGAAAGAGTGTTTTAAAATCAGGTTAAGAAACGCAAGTGTTTCAGGGACAGAATGGAACAAAGGGCAGTTTTTTGTGACATGTGAACCATGGAAAGAGAAAAAATATGAGGTGTATGAACGCTTTTTTAATGCTCACTCTCAATGTAGATGCCATTGCAGTTGAAATCTAAAATCATGGCAGGATTTGGACATACATGGGCATTCAAAGCAGACATGTTTTTTTTTTTTTTTTTTAAACTTATCCTGGAAAATCCCCCTTGAGAGCACAATGTAAACACAAAGATTTAGATTACATCAAAATTATGCTTTACCAATACATTCATATACTACACATTGTTAAATTTAAAGCTACGCAGTTTGTTTTTTATGTGCTCACTTCCAGCAGACATTTTCACAGATGGTTGTTTTGTCAACATATTCTATTTTAGAATCCAGCTTTGTAGTTCTTACAAGACAGGACTGTGTGAGCTTGTAAATCTATTACAGCGAAGGCGAAGGCACACCAGAATGTATTTATTTATTTATTTTTATGGCCAGCTATTGATTTTCAATTTTCAGGCATCCTAAAAAATAAACAAAGAATCATTTTTTATATATTTGTTTGGTATGACGTTATTGATTTTTTTTTATAAGCCAATAATGAAATCTATAGAAACCTAACAAGGCTGTATAGTTAACCTTGGAAGAACAGAAAGTCTATTTTGTGGAGCTTGCCAAGAACATAATACAGAGAATCTCTCCTTTCTTACGCATGGCTAAATATATATCCCGGGGAAGCTTATTCTATTTTGAATCAGTCACATGACTATTTTATTTTATTCAAAATTTCTGCATTTAAGCAGTATATCTTTATTATTTTTTTAAGAATGAAAGTTATATTCACAAAAATAAAATACCTAAATATATGTCTATTTTATAGAGTAGATGTACATATAGAATCCTTAATCCACAGCCAGGAAATATTCTTATCTTGGATTTAGCCATCAAAATGTGTTGCATTTCTGTTTAGTCCATAAGCAGACCATGATTGTAGTTCAGCATTCACTATGTGATCCCAGCCATCACACACAACACTTCTGGTGGCTGCAGGGATTGCCAGGTAATAGAAAAAGAAAAGAAGAGTTTTTAAACTGTTTTCCTGAATTTTTTTTTTTAGAAAATATCCATGCTAGGTTACGTAAATATCATGATTATTATTTTAATATTAAAAACATATCCCTCGAGCCATGCTTACATTTAATAAGCATGTTGAAAAGGGTGTAGAAAATAGCAAATTGTAGAATAGCGATAAAATTACTTATATTCTGCTAATTAATTCATATAGTAAGATATTTTACTATGACCTAACCTAACCCTACTCTCACACAGAGCCATCCCTCTATTGAAGCATAACCCTAAGACCCCCCTGGTGGTGCAAATCTCTAAGACCCTCCTTGTGGTGCCTAATCCTAAGACCCCCGCTTGTAGTGTCTAACCTAAATATCCCCCTGGTGGTGCCTAACCTTAACCCCCCCCTAAATGCCTAACACTAAGGATCCCCCACTCCTAACACTAAATACCCCCTACCAATGTCTAACACCAAAGACACCCCCCTTCCCCCGCTGTAAATGCTTAACCCTCTCTGCCATTGCCATTGTCCTGGTGAAAAGTGCACCTGCTTTTTTCAGCCACAGTTTGCATAGCAGACAGCCCCGGTGCTCGCAATTCGATTGGATGGCCTTTTCAAAAGGAAGTGTCTCACAGAGTGGGACACTTATCTTCTCATATCTGCTCGTTATCCACCATGCATGCTTGGTGGTCAAGATGATTCCATGACACTGGGGCACTGCCTTATTCAATACCAGCCCACATGGATTTTAACTCTAGGAGTACCTTGGAAATAAGGGGGTGGGGAATCCTCCCATGCTTACAAAGCATGCTTACCCCACCTAATTTTAAGGACAAGATACTCTTTCTCACCTCCTAGTATGGGTGAGGGAGTTATGGTGGAATTTTAAAGCCTCTTTAATATGAAAGATATCTGACGCCACTAATATAAAGAGGTTTAAAGTTATGACACCTTACCTATTTACCATAAAGAATAAAAAACACCATGAAAATAGTTTTTAATACACTAAAATAGTTTTATTAAAATACAGAATTATAATATATGCTAATTTTCTAGCAAATCTTTTCTTCAGCTTCTGTTCATTTGTTCTTCAACCATCATTTTCTGTTTTGCTTGTAGAATGCCACCCCCACCATCTGCTCCGCTGCACCCACCCCCCCCCCTTCCCCCCACACGCTTACCAGACATATGTAACTATTTTTGAAGAATAAACGTGAAAAAGCTTGGAGCATGTTGCGTGTTCAAAAGGTGCCTGCAAGCTAACTGACTGATAGTAAGCAGAGACAGCTGTCGGTCACTGAGGATCAATGATTTGGTGCAACAGTACTTTTCCTCTTCTTTTTTTGCTAAAGCTACATTTGTTATACTTACTTATTGAATATATAAAATAAACTACTTGAGCCAAGGCTTTAAACTCATATACCTACGAATCAGAGCAGGATCATCCACCAGGCAACATTGGCAGGTGCTTTGGGCCTATTGGGTGTTTGACTTCTCTCCTCTTCAGTTTACCACAAGGGGGCCCTATATCTACTCCTTTTGCATAGGGCCCCATTACATTTTAATCCATCTCTGCTTGCAATGTCTCCTCCAATCCCCTCCGCAATACTCATTTCTGATTTTAATTTTCAGGTCACATGACCCAATCAGACACACGACACATGGGGCCAAAATGCCTTCAAGTGCTCTTCTCTGATCAGTTTTTTTTTCGCTATGTAAAGTTGCAGATATGTGCATTGAGGTGCTTAATTTGAGCGCCAAGGTTTGGCTATAGAATAGATGATAACTGTTACTCAGCTACCGAGTAGGCAAGTGTTTGATTTCAGTGTCGCATACAGCCATTGTATAGCCAAACACTGGTGCTCAGCTATTGTGTTCAGCTATTCTATAGCCAACAATGGCTGAAGACACAACCCTTACGCCCCTTTCCAAGAACACCTGTGTCACCCCACATCACCTTACCACTTCTGTCATGTCACT
Source organism: Hyperolius riggenbachi (assembly GCF_040937935.1). Lineage (NCBI taxonomy): Eukaryota > Metazoa > Chordata > Amphibia > Anura > Hyperoliidae > Hyperolius > Hyperolius riggenbachi. The sequence goes on from NC_090646.1 coordinate 245,023,608, forward strand.
CACCAAAACTGTGCCCTATTGCTTAACCATTTAAGCCTTCTGGACGTAGAGGCTACGTCTAGAAGGCCATGTGCGCCCCCGCGGCCGATCGTGCACGTGAACGCATGCTCCAGGCAGCGGATCAATAGCCCAGGAATCAATGACATGGTGCCTGATCACTGATTCCTTTCCCCGGCAGAAAAAGCGACTGCTTCTCTCAGAAGCCTAGCTTTTTTTGCCTCCTACGTCCACCTACGTCCCTTTAAGCGTACATGTTACGCTTAGAGTGACGTCATGTAAACAAACTCAAGGTTGCCATCTTGTGGCCGAAAAGTAAAACTACATCTACATGTAAAAAAATAAATGTAAAAAAAATAAAAAATAAATAAACACATTAAAAAATTGCTATTTACATCTTACCCTCCCAAAAATACCCAAATAAAATGTTTAATAATAGAAAAAAAAATACAATAAAAAAACAATGGTCTAAAATTTTTAAATATCCATGTAAAGATGAAATATTTCTTTTTTTAATTATATTTATTAGGCAAATACAATACGTAATATTTACTAGTTGTTTAGGGGACACTAAACAACTAGTAAACAACTCGTTGTCTTTAAGGGACACCTAAAGTGAAAGGGAAATGCAGGCGGTCATAAACATCTGGGGCTTGATTCACAAAGCCGTGATAACTCTTATCACGGTCTCGCTAGCACTATAACGCATGTAATGTTTTCACGCGCAATTGTGAACTTGCATGCAAAATCACGTCCGTTTTCATGCAAAAATTAGCACGACCGTGATAAGATTTATCACGCCTTTGTGAATCAAGCCCCTGATCTGCATGCTTGCTTCACCTTATTATAACATAGTAAGAGAATAAAAAAATGGTTTTAAGGATATTTTCTCCAATTGATCTGGTAATGCTGGTATATGGTCAACAGTCTCAGAAGAAAACTAAAAATAAAAATAAAGATAAATCAAAGTCATTGGTAAAGTCATCTGAAGAGCTATAACCTCTTTCCGCTGATTTATTTAATTCTGTGTCTTTCCTGTTTTCCCAGCAATGTCTGCTGCTAACTCTAGGAATATTAAATTGTGTGTAATCAGAGTTCTGCATGGACAGTGATGAGTCATGCGTTATTTTAAAACACTTGATAGCCGTGTTATTTTCTTATTCATGAGAAAATATATTATAAAGGAGAGGAAATCAGAACTAAGCTAAAAGCAGCTGCCATTTGATTCTGCTTGAACTGGATGTGACAGATCTTGAATACAAATTGTGTAGCAGGTGATGGATTTTGGAGAAGGGTTACCTGTGCCAGATTATATTTTTGTTAAAGCACACCTGAATTGGATAGCAAACTAGGGATATTAACTTACCTGCAGCTTCTTCTAGCCCCTAGTCCATCAGGTCCCTCAGCATCCCATGGGTCCCTTCCGTTTTGCCGCTGCCAGTTCTGGAAACATCTGCGACTGGAACTCCAGTCGTACCTACTGTGCTTGTGAAGTCCCATCTCTGTGTCCTTCTCGATACCGGGAGCATTCTGCACATGCACAGTTCATTCTTTTGAGAACTGTGCAAGCCAAGAACACTCCCTAGAATGGAGTAATAGATCATCAGTCTCAGACCACTGACTTTCACTATGGACATGCTCTGTTACTTTGTAAAGGGGAAATCTTCAGCAAACTAGTAAGCAAAGTGTTTGAGTCAAACCCCACCATTCTCCGTTGCAGCTTATTTCATTCTTCACTTTCAAAGTCTTCCCTCATGAATACATCTGTTGTACATCTGATTCTGTTTTAATCCGCATACACACATAGCACAACTGTTGCTTACAGGGTTTGGCACTCAATTGTTTGAACAACAGTTTGAGGTTGAATTCTGTACAGACACATTGCTAGCCTGGTAGCTAGCGACACATTCTGTTGCCACGGAGAAAGGAGTGCTGACAGCGCATTGCATGATATGGAAGCACACAGGGGGTGTGGTGAGTAGGAGAACAATGCCTCAGCCTGTGTTCATTGGAGAGGATTCACCAGTATTGCCTGCCGATGCATTGAGAGGGATGAGGGCACTGTAAACATGCTTGATTTTCATCAGAGGTAGCCCCAACCAGTCAACCACTTTAGCCGAGAACCCTCTAACATGTGTTTGAGGCTTTCAAAATATATTTGGTGTAGTATTACAACGGAGTGGAAGCATATGTTTGTGTGTGGCTGGCCTCTAGTTGTTTGATGCTTCACAAAAAAAGCCGTAGTTTATTATGCTGTCACATTTAGTGTGACCAGGTTAGATTTTGGCTGCTGCCCTTTCATCTGTTTGTATTTGATTAGACTTTAGCTGAGACAAAATCTCAGATAAGGAGAGGAAGAGGTTGGAAGTTCAGACATATTACAGCACAGAAGCTTTGGCAGAAAGGAACAAGAAGGTAAATGCTAGGGCGTTTTGTTTGCTTTTCAGAGTGCTGCATTAGCCTTTAGAAAAGATCTTATTGATTTAGTTCCTAGAGTGATTATAGGCTAGACATTACACTGTTTTCTCATTCCTTGTGACGCTGCTTCACAGACATCCAGTGGCATATTTTGCAAGCCTGCTTGTCATTTTCAATACCATCTGGGAATGTGCGTAATGAGTGTAAGGTGGGCCACATATATTCTCTTAGGATGTTATATTTACACTTGATGCCTGTCATATATCTGTACCTCACACTTTATTGAAGCAGTAAGCCTGGGACATCCACATCTTATAGATCCTTTTCTCTAAATGCTAGCCATTGTTTCCTGTTTGGATGTTAGGAGCAGTAAAGCAGTTCTGTGTGTCTATTCCCACTAATCCTGATAATCCAAAGGCATCAGGGGTTTAAGTTCTAGGAAAATAAGCAATCTGCGTAAACTATTTTCAGTAAGTGTGCTGAACGGAGACAACAAAACCCTGAACTCCACAGAGAATTTCAGTGCATACTCAGAAAGAACATTCCTCCAGTAGCTATTTCCTTTTTAAAGTATACACAGTGTCTCTGCTTGTTTAGACGCAATTATGGCATCATAAAGTCAGAGAGGCAGCTCCTTGAGAAAATATTCACCTAATAGGATTGCATTGTCTGTTAATCAGAAGTTAATTCTTTAGCAGACATACTGGGAATGAGTGATAAATGATCGTCTTCTTGGTCATTGCTCAGTCAGACATAATGATAAATGTTGATTGGTTCGGCACACGTCATACCATGTACCAACACCAGGGACCCACAGGAAGTGCCAAGGAATAAAAATCGTCCAAAAGTACCGTTGTACATGTTCTTTGCTATTTCCAACTATTTGATCCGCTGTCGGGAAATCCGTCCAAATGAACTGATCTGCCCAAGTGTACCAATCTTCATGATGCATTCACACATCCAATTTGAAGTGGCCAATTTTACCACTTCCATATAGTGTGAGGTCTCTAAGTTTTTTGATGAATATGAACAGATTGTGTAGGTAAGCTCTCTTATTACATGGAAATAATAACATTGGTCAATCAGTGGCCAACCAAAATAGTGTGTGTGTACACGCACCCATTAGCAGGTCAGTTGTTGCTATAAAAGGAGCGGCAAAGAGGAGACAGAGTTCTCTTTTATTATAATATATTAAAAGTTATTTTTTATGAATGATACCACTTTGTTGATGCCTCTGTTTTTATAGACATGCTTGACAATGAATGTGTAAATGCTGATATGGTTCCAGTAGCATTGTGGGAGAGTGATGTAAACTATGCATGTGGCAGGCTGATAGTCTAGGTGCATTCACGGTGCACATTACATGGGGTACCAGTGTTCCGCCACGATGAAAACTTTACAAAAATGTACAGACAATTTATGGGTAGTTTATTTTAGATTTGTTTTTTGTTTTTTCTGTAATTTTGCCTAGCACAGTGTGGATTCACTTTAAGCGCTATGCTTAGTAAGCTCTCAGTAGGCATATTTACAACTTGGAGTTTGACTTTAAAACATCCAAGTAACATCTGACAGAGGACTCTTAAAGATAATGTCTAAGCAGAAATATAATTATGTGTCTCCTGGACTCCTGGCCATGACTGATGCATGGGCTTATTGTCTAAACATGCATTCATAGTGCACATCTAGCAGTAAATCACCGGGCCTCTATGGAAATAATGGTTTGAAAAAACAAACAGAATCTTGCCACCAGATGCTACCACTTCTCAATTAATTAATAATTAAACATAAGGCATATTGCTTAACCTTTCCAATTAGATTTGAGAAGAACATTCGGTATATCTGCAAATTGATTCCCAACTCCCCAGCTACCCACACGGTGATTCCTGAAAGCAGTCTTCACATACAAACATCTCGCACTGTGCAAATTAACTCTGCTTCACATATACGGTAGAAGTGCTGCACACTTATAGGGAATACAGTGATACAAAATATATACCTAATAATACACTGAATGCTCTGTGTGTGGCTGCTGTTTTTGTGTCACAATTAAGTATTCAGCTCCGTGAAAGCATGAATTTAAACTCCTCTGTTCACTGCATTCATTACTTCCACCATATATATGCATGCAGCCCATTATACAATACCCACCTAAATATACTAAACTAGTAAAAATAGTAAAAAACAGGTGCTAGACCACGACCACAATAACACTTCTCCCCCACAACATGGTCTGAAGTCCGCCCACGTGCTGCGCATGCGTGCCTGGCACAACAGTTGCACAGACACAGGGATGCAGGAGGACATAGGGACAGGGGTTTTATTATATAGGATATAAGTTTCATACTTTGAGCATGTATAGCTGCATGCATGTTTTAGTAATCATTTACTGTAACATGCTCTATTCACTGTGCAGTGAGCACTGATTGCATGAGGGGGATAAACTGTCCTCTCATTATTGATGTGTGCACAAGGGCTACTAAGGGCAATGGCCTATCCCGTGAACAGCAGGGGGTATATAATTGTCAGTAAGATAGCTTATACAGTATATATGTCTTTTTAGCTGCACATTTAGCTCTGTGCGTGGGATTCTGCTTTTAGTAGAATTCAACAAAATGCATTATAGCCAAAATGTATCTGGTTTGTCATAGAGCATCTGAGTTTCTGTGTTATGCAACTTTCCTGTCATATCTGCACAGATAGAGGTGCTTACAAAGAGGCGACAGTTAGTTTATGCAAGCAGAAGGCTATACATTTTTCACATTTTGTCATATTACTGCCACAAACATGAATCAATTTTATTGGAATTCCACATGAAAGACCAACACAAAGTGGTGTACACATGAGAAGTGGAACGAAAATCATACATGATTCCAAACATTTTTTACAAATAAATAACTGCAAAGTGGTGTGTGCATAATTATTCGGCCCCCTTTGATCTGAGTGCAGTCAGTTGCCTATAGACATTGCCTGATGAGTGCTAATGACTAAATAGAGTGCACCTGTGTGTAATCTAATGTCAGTACAAATACAGCTGCTCTGTGAGGGCCTCAGAGGTTGTCTAAGAGAATCTTGGGAGCAACAACACCGTGAAGTCCAAAGAACACACAAGACAGGTCAGGGATCAAGTTATTGAGAAATTTAAAGCAAGCTTAGGCTACAAAAAGATTTCCAAAGCGTTGAACATCCCACGGAGCACTGTATCAAGCAATCATTCAGAAATGGAAGGAGTATGGCACAACTGTAAACCTATCAAGACAAGGCCATCCACCTAAACTCACAGGCCGAACAAGGAGAGCGCTGATCAGAAATGCAGTCAAGAGGCACATGGTGACTCTGGACGAGCTGCAGAGATCTACAGCTCAGGTGGGGGAATCTCACCATAGGACAACTATTAGTTGTGCACTGTACAAAGTTGGCCTTTATGGAAGAGTGGCAAGAAGAAAGGCATTGTTAACAGAAAGCATAAGAAGTCCCGTTTGCAGTTTGCCACAAGCCATGTGGGGGACACAGCAACCATGTGGAAGAAGGTGCTCTGGTCAGATGAGACCAAAATGGAACTTTTTGGCCAAAATGCAAAACGCTATGTGTGGCGGAAAACTAACAATGCACATCACTCTGAACACACCATCCCCACTGTCAAATATGGTGGTGGCAGCATTATGCTCGGGGGGTGCATCTCTTCAGCAGGGACAGGGAAGCTGGTCAGAGTTGATTGGAAGATGGATGGAGCCAAATACAGGGCAATCTTGGAAGAAAACCTCTTGGAGACTGCAAAAGACTTGAGACTGGGGCAGAGGTTCACCTTTCAGCAGGACAATGACCCTAAACATAAAGCCAGGGCAACAATGGAATGGTTTAAAACAAAACATATCTATGTGTTAGAATGGACCAGTCAAAGTCCAAATCTAAATCCAACCGAGAATCTGTGGCAAGATCTGAAAACTGCTGTTCACAAACGCTGTCCATCTAATCTGACTGAGCTGGAGCTGTTTTGCAAAGAAGAATGGGCAAGGATTTCAATCTCTAGATGTGCAAAGCTGGTAGAGACATACCCTAAAAGACTGGCAGCTGTAATTGCAGCAAAAGGTGGTTCTACAAAGTATTGACTCAGGGGGCCGAATAATTACGCACACCCCACTTTGCAGTTATTGATTTGTAAAAAATGTTTGGAATGATGTATGATTTTCGATCCACTTCTCACATGTACACCACTTTGTATTGGTCTTTCATGTGGAATTCCAATAAAATTGATGCATGTTTGTGGCAGTAATGTGACAAAATGTGGAAAACTTCAAGGGGGCCAAATACTTTTTGCAACCCACTGTATATATATACACACATACACACACACACACACACATAAATATATATATATATATATATATATATAGTAGAATTAAGTCAAATATTTTGGATACCCGCTTTGATGATAATTTTCCTGGTTTCTACATCAGAAACACTTCTTAAATCTATATATTACTGTATATTGGTATAGAACCTCACCTTCTAAATGATGCTTAGCCTAGGCTGTTTAGATATGGGGAATTCTCCTCCAAGAGCATTCTGGGAGAACAAGCATTATTTTTACTGGCTCTCACAAACAATCCACAGAGCTGCACCAGACAGGGCTAAAGATGTCACCACCAGTGATACATTTCAGAATGTAAATCAGGGTGAGTAAAGATTTTATAATGGGCAAACACTGACTAGATAATTTATGAATGACTATTGTAAAAAATAAGCAATTGTATTATGGTATTTCCACTATTGTATCACTCTAACAATAAACTGTAAATGACAAGGGAAGTTCTCTGGCTAAATTTAGACATCCTTCCTCAGAGATGTGCTGAATTGCAGAAACTTAAAACAATAAATCATGTCCTTTGAGTAATATCATTTAAAGCTCCTTTGCATTAAAGGGACCATGTGGTCTCATGCTTCTTAACGTCATCTTACTTTTACTGCTACTTCTTATTTTGTCTTGTTAGGAGAAATTGATATGTCCCCATGTTTCGCTAATGCAAACGTAACGTGTGAAGAAACAGGTCTCACAATTCAATCAAATCTTAATTCTTCATGTTCTCCCACCGATTGTTAGAATTTAACCCAATAAACTGACAGACACCATTTACCATTTAGCATACCTAATGGGCCTAAATTCCTTGATTTTAATCGGGCTAATCCCCAACTGCTAGATGTAAACAGATTACCACAGAAAATCTAATTTCCCTCCCTTTTTCCCAACTGGGCTACATGATCAGCTTGTTTCTGGCCTTTTACTGCACTTGACGACAGATAGAGCGGTGTGTTTAATGGCAGCTCTGCACATCTGTTCTCTCTTCTGTGAATTAGAGCTTGCTTCCCAAAAGCCACCGCTTCTGTACAGGGCTGATGGGGAGAGACTCATATTAATTGTATTGTCGTTGGAACAGATTTCTCTAAAATTCACAGAGAGGGCTGAGTCTGGCCATCCATGGGCCTGTTTTCACCAATGATGTAACCATCTGTAGCACTGCTGGCAATAATCACACAACATATGGGTTAACAAAACATCAATAGTGAGTGAGCTTTTGTGAATGGCGAGTGCCGTTGGCTTGTAAACATCACAAACCACTCTTGAAAATCTCTGCCATCAAGTCACGCTGCCTTTGTATTTGGTTTCTCTCTTGAAAAAGCAGGCGCTTGTCTGGTTTCCATGCCCTGCTCTTCTGTTTGTAGACCATAACCACTGGCTGTGCATGTTAGTGGACTATTACAACAGCAACAATAATAACAAAGTCATAAGTCTAGTTCCCTGAGCCCAGTGCTTAGAAGTAACATTTGACTTGGCTTTCTCATGCAACTGATGCAGGATACAAATAAGAGATGCACTCATTATATCCTGAACTAATACAAGACATCTGCACCATATTACAAAAAGCATATAACAGCCACTGCTAAAACAACCGAGCCTCACTGTATATTTCCTATACAGTATGTAAGGATTCAGCATAGTTCAAACATGATTGTTTTCTACTGTGCCTCTAATATACACTATCGCAACCTAACACCATAAACATAAAGGACGGGACATACATTTGTTTTCTTTTTACAGAAAGGGTTGTAACAAATTATAAACTATCTGAAGTCTGGAAGCAGCCTGACCTGGATCAGAAAATGGAGTGTATGCACTAAACTGCATTAAGCACAATTACATGCATAAAGATTTGTGAACAATGAGTGGAATAGAATGCGTTGCATGTAATGTACTGTATTCCGCTTTACTCATTGTGAGTATGACTTTATGCACATTTTCCTCCTTAAAACAGTTTAGCGCACAGCTTGTGCCATAATGCCTGCTGCAATGTTTCCATACATGTGGGGAAAGATTCTGACATACATATACACAATTCAGTTCTAGTTTTTCATTGGTAGAGGTGTTGTTTTTAGATTGCACCAACTGCATTTAGATTGAACAGTAATCCTGCCCTGTTCATGGCCACCTTTAGCTGGCAGACATGATGCACAAAGCCATTGCTTTTTCCAAAAACTGGCTGTCAGGGCCTCCAAGGTGCCATAATCTGACCCAAATGTGACACCTACTTCACTTTTCAGAGACACTCACACTGCATCTTATGCGTTATTGTAAATATAGGAATATTTATGAAAGAAATATTTATATGGCTGAATTGAATGTAATCTGCAAATACATCAAAAGTTATGTTTAGGAAAAACACTACTGTTAAAAGCACCTCATTTTCACCCTTATGAAAAACCCTAATTGTTTATGCTGGAGCTATGTTTAGTTTTATAAGTGAGCTTTAAAGCAGAAGCTGTTGTCAAGGTGAAATGTGAATTGTTGCCCTTCCTTTTACCTAGGAAACCAAATAGTAAAGCTTAGGATCAAATTAGTATACCAAATGTTAGCCTTGCAAGTAGGCTTACTTATGTAGACAGGCAATCAGTATATAAAAAACGATAAATGTACCCCTATGGCTAGAACACAAGAAGACAGTTTATAGTGGTGGAGACCACTCCATGAGACTTTTAGGTAGTTTGAGGCAGATGGGGACATTGCAGTAACCATTTCTGTACATATGAACTTAATTCAGCATACATCAATTGCACAACATGTCACATAGCTTTACAAACATTGCACTTTGCATGTACAATGCCAGAACTGTATGTGGGTGAATCCGTGCCTGAATGATGGCTGATCTGTACCTTAATTGCCTGGTAATTGTGCAGTACACCCATCTGTGGGAACTAAGATGCTGACATTTTTGATCCTGATCATTTAGGCTGAAAATATAAAGTGTATTCTGTTGTCCACCTCTTCTGATTTCCACCTAGAGGGATTTCTCTCACCGAATAATCTGCTGATCTGTGGGAACTTCAAAGGAAGTTCCTGCAGTGCAGTTCTCCTTAAATGTCTGCCTCCTCTCCCCTTATCACCATAGAGCAGTACATGCTGTTTGGTCTAAAAGCGTTCCTGTATAGCACTCATTGAAAAACTGTGACCTGAATTAATCTCTAAAGATAGTTTTGGATTTCAAAAATTTAACCTTTGTGTGAGCCTTTAGTTGTGAAATAAAAATTAGGTTTTCTGGCATTGTTTTCTTTGCTATATTGCAGTTAGTTCCATGTCCGGGTTTTCTAGTGCTGTCTCTTTAAATGGTTTTCAGTACTATAATCCATTTATATGGTACACATCCATCATGACCCCTGGGTTTTCTGGTGGACAAGGCATTAGGTTGTTACTTTGGGCCAACACTTCCATCTGTGTTTGACAAATGATCAGTCAAATCCAAAATATACTGGAACCAGCTCCTTTTATGTTAGACTTTCATGTATGCTGGACATTGCATATGAACTTTGTATCGGCACAATGTCACAAGGATTTATTAGCCTCTCTACTTTTTTGGGCAAAGTATGTCATTCTTATTATTGATGTGTTTGTCAACATCATTATTAAAACAGGTTTGCATAAGTGTATCAGCGCCAAGGAAACCAAGTGGCCGCTGCTGAAAGAAGAACAATGTCCAGAGTTCACAAACAGGTAAATTATATATGATTAGCACAGAGTCCAAAAACAAAAGACGAGTCTTCAACAAAGAATAAGAGCAGGTAAATCTCCACCACAATAAGTATGGGGGTCACGGCACAGCTCTGCAATCATGGATACCCAAAACAAGTAAAGAGGCTTACCAGCTGGTGACAACCCACATTATAAGGTTGTATCAACGATTTGGTAGGACATCAGGAAGCAACAGTCTGTCCAGGATCCACCAATTCAGCAATGATTTCTCTCACAAATGGATATCAGTAAATATCATAAAAAAACAAGCAAACGGCAACTCTAAGTGTAAACCGTTTAATATAGTCTTTATAGTAAAAACAGCTTAAAAATAGCATAAAAGCAAAACTTACATACGGGGCCCATGCAATGGGAACCCCGAGAAAGTTGCACGCGTGTATGGGTCAGCAGTAAAGGACAGTATAAAGGTGCCGCCTGTCTCCTTCCCCAGGCGGCACTAAACTAACTAAATCTGTCATAAATTAAGTGTATATACGCATCAGGTTCAGAGGCAAGTTAAATATATTTAGGTAAGGCATAATGTTAGAAGCAAAGGTTGGTTTTATGATGTATTTACAATACCTTTGCAATGCTTTGTTAAGTTCAGCTTGTGTTTACAGTGCATTCTGAATGAAAACAGTGCAAGTAAAAAGCAGGTGAAATGATGCATGGCCAAAGCAACAAAGAAAGGGAGGCTCTATTTCTTAAAATGTGAAAAAAAAATCTATTTTCCAGTTTATCACACTTAAAATATGTTCATAATTTTTTTTACCATATTTTTAAAAGAGACAAGAGTTATTTTTTATTGGTGAATGCATGTAAAACAGCTCAGAGAAAGTTTTCTCCATTTAAATGAATTGAAAACTAAAAAAGGGATGAAAACGTAATAAGCGGTAAAAAGGAGCTCCATTCTCTTGCATCGAAATTACCAATAACTGGAGATAAATGCCAAAAGTATAGAATGAGTGTTAAAGATATGCCTCCCTGTTCTCCTCCTTTTCTATGGTATATTCCACAGTATAAGTGGTAAAACATTAGTTATTTTCTTTCCCTGTTAACACATCTGTTCATCCTTGTAAAACCTGAGATATTCTCAGAATTGGAGAACAATAAATGAAAGATGGAGAATAGAAGAGAAAATGGTGACATTTGCAACTTTTGAGTACTTTTATAACAATGCTGCACCAAAAAATGGTGGCATTTACGGAGGTTAAGTCCAAGATTCACCAGCTTTATAAACAACCCCGAGAACACAGTAAGGCCACATCTCAAATATGGAATTCAGTTCTGGGCAGTGCACCACATTACAAAAAAGATATTGCAGTTTTAGAGCAGGTGCAGAGACGAGCAACAAAATTGATACGTGGGATGGAAGGTCTCACTTACCAAGAAAGGTTAGATAAACTGCGTTTATTTAGTCTACAGAAAAGACGCCTTAGAGGGGATCTAATTAACATGTATAAATACATCAGAGGGCAATATAATAGCTTGGCGGATGAGCTTTTTGTCCCTAGGCCTTCTCAGAGGACTAGAGGACATGATCTGCGCATGGAGGGAAAACGTTTTAGTCATTTATTTAGGAAAGGGTTCTTTACAGTAAGAGTGATTAAGATGTGAAATGCATTGCCACAGGAAGTCGTTATGGCAAACTCTATACCTGCATTTAAAGGGGACTTAGATGCTTTCCTTGCGTTGAAAGACATCCATGGCTACAATTACTAGGTAATGCCCAATGATGTTGATCCAGGGATGTTATCTGATTGCCATCTGGAGTCGGGAAGGATTTTTTTTCCCTTTTGGGGCTAATCGGTCCATGCCTTGTAAGGGTTTTTTCGCCTTCCTCACACAACACTCTATTAAAAACAGTTCAGGATCCAAGTACTGCTTTCAAGTCATAAAACAAATTAGAAAGGGCCATCTACAGTTGCCATTATTCAGTAGAGTCTCAGTTATCCGGCACCAACAGGGATCAGCTGATGCCGCATAAGTGTGTTTTCTGGTTGTATGAGACTCAGTGTTAAAAATGGGCCGAGTTAATACAATACCCCACTCTATATACATACTATGATCTCTGTATTAAAGTGAATTTTAACCTAGCCAGAAAAAAAAAGTTTCACTTACCTGGGGCTTCCACCAGCCCCCTGCAGAGTTCCTGTGCCCAGACCATCACTCACCGATAATCCGGTCCCCCACTGCAGCATTCAACTGGCCTTCCATGGAGCGTCCTGCGCATGCGCAGTACGCATAGTACATATGTACGTATGCATACTGTGTGTGTGCAGGATGGCCACGGCGATGAGAGCGCGTTCGAGGATGCGTGCAGCAAGGGCCGCGCTGGTGAACTAGCCCGGTGACTGGCCAGTTGCTGAAAACGAAACTGAGCCGCGCTGGGGGAGGGGATGATTGGTGAGTGATGGCCTTGGCACAAAAAGTCTGCAGGGGATGGTGGAAGCCCCAGGTAAGTGAAACATATTTCTGGCTCAGTTAAGGTTCACTTTAAATGTTAAAATACAGTAACTGGGAGTATATTAACCTTGTAAGAGCCATGGAACCCAATGTTAAGCACAACAGAGCCTACAAAAAATCCTAAGTAGTTGGCCTTCACCACTGTGAGTACTGCTGTAAATTTGTTCTGGTTGATAGAGACTTCTAATTGGTTGAGTTCTGGATAACTGGGACTCTACTATATATCTCTGGCACTATGTTGACAACAGAGATACACTACAAAGTATAGGACTGGCATTCTAGTTTAAAATGTAGGACCTTCTCAGTGACTAGACAGGTTGCATTATCAAAAAGATAATAAATGTGAAACAATTAGAATTTAGGCAATGTGTACATGTTTCTTATAAATGTATATTTTGTATGCCTAAATGTTGTTTTAGTAGTGCACAGTTGTAATGAGACAATGCTAGCAAGAACATCTGTTGTCTCCTACTCATGAGGCCATCTTGCCCTTTACAATTCTGCAAATTGTATTACCTGCACACGTAATAGTTGTAAGTGAAATTTAACAGCTGCTCCAGACACTAAATGGTTACCTCTACCTCTGCCCACAGGAGTGTATTGACATTAGTGGGTCATATCAAGGTCAAACGCCGCTGCCGTCTGTTTCATTTCTGCCAAGAACTTGGTGGGAATGTTCACAGTGAAATAGATCAATATCTCCTAAAAGAAACTTAAAATGCAAAAAAACAAAACAAACATATGCAGCATTCGAGAGGGGAAGGCAGTCATAGCTTTTATTTGTAAAAAAAAAACGTTTCTTAAGCATACTTTAATAAAAGCTTCAGATAAGCAAAATATGATAGGTGGCTATCGGTAGCATATGCTATTTTCATGAGAAATATTTTAAACAGAGTAGAAGAAAAATCTGCTTTCAAAAAATGGTGGAAGCTATTACATCCAGCTTCTGCTTAGCATTAATACACAGAATAAATATGTTTCATATTATTGTACATTACGCAGGAGCGTGTCCCATTATATAATGGAAAAACGATGGATGTAATGTCTTTAGACAGTCTGAAACAGGAAAGGGAAACTAACCTTTGCATATTACTTCATAAAGAGTGCAGTGTTCTACTGAACAGCTCGAGTTTAAAAAAAAATGTACAATACTGTTACTTCAACTCTTATTACAGTGAAAAGACCACTTCCTTCAGTTTTACAGTAAGCAAATGTTCTTTCCATTGAACATCCATTATGAACACATTTGAACAGAAAAGTGAGATTTGGAGCGAATATCCTGATTTAACTGTACATGTAGTAAAGGTTACATTCCAGTAAGGTTGTTTCTGGTCATTTTTGTGCCACAGGGAAGGAACCTTCTGCTTCCCCCCCATTCTGGTGTATAGGACTGTAGCCTATTTTCATTTGTTTTGCAGGCACCAATAACCAACCAACCAATGTTGCTTTTTGTCTAAATAAGTTTTCTTTATACTGCATACTATTTATACTGCATACTATTCTGTAATATTGCTTGTTTATCTTAACCAATGTTATTTTTAATGTTCCCCAGATCTATTCCTGAGGTTTTCCCATGGAAAAAATGTTTCCACTGCTTTCAAGGAATTCTTTAAAAAAGTATTGAAACAGTTACAATAAGTCTATAAATGATGCAAACAATGATAACCAGTTCAGATACACCTTCCCAGCCCAAACTACGAGAGGCGTCAACACATTTTATACAAATATAATACTGTTAACATACAGCCAGGCTCTTTACAAAGCATAATATTGTCCTGGAAATCCAATTGTTTTCCGCTTAAGATACCTTTTTAACCTGGATAACATTTTTTTTTTTATAAACTGCATGTTTATAAACTACAAAGGACAAATGAGGTGACATGTGGCATGATGAGATAGACATGTGTATGTACAGTGCCAAACACACGGATAACTAGGCTGTGTTCCTTTTTTTCTTTCTCTGCTTGAAAGAGTTAAACACCAGGTATGGAAGTGACAGTTTCTGTCTGGGTTGGACTGGGTCAGGCTATAGCATAACTGTCACTTATAGGTAATTACAGCCATAAAATACTTTCCTGTCAGTAAATAGCTTCTGAGAGCAGGAACGAGATAAATAGGCTCAATTGTTCATAGATTTGAGCTGTGGCATACTTCAGTGAAGGTGTTATTGAGCAGAGACAATGAAACAGTAAAAACTTAAAAAGTAGTTTTAATTTAAAATAAAACTGTGGGATATGTAAAAAAAAAAATCACTTTTAGGAGAAGGAGGATGGATACAATTGTTTTTTTTTCTTCAGTTTATTTTCACCTCAGATGTCCTTTATGCATTATGATTAAAAACAAAACAAACAAAAAACAACAACAACCAAACAAACAAAAAAAAAGGACAGACGATAGGCACAAAGTTTATGATCACCGTTTCAAAACTTACCAAACACACAATTGGAGAAACTCACTCCCAAACAGTTCTCTGCTGCTTTATAAAGCCTGCAGGCTGCTTATAAGCCAATGAGAAGTGCACACATAATACACCTAGCTTGCAGTGATAATCAAGCAGAAGCTGAGCAAGTCAGCCAATTAGTTGGAGAGGGCTTCAGTTGCATATAGACAATGGCTATATGACCAGCAGGGGGCACCAGCGTGCAGGATATTCCCTCTCATCTGCCCCCCTCCTAACTAAACTGCATGGGATACTACAATAATTAAAAACAATGGTGCATGAGCCAGCCTGGGGCCCCGGGAACTCTCACTGCCCGGGCCCCAGAACCAGCATCTAACACCATATGTGAGCGCAGCCAAAACCTTGGAGCTGCCACCTCCAAGGCCTGTCTCCTACTGCTCTAAAACTTACCAAACACACAATTTGAGAAACTCACTCCCAAACAGTTCTCTGCTGCTTTATAAAGCCTGCAGGCTGCTTATAAGCTAATGAGAAGTGCACACATAATACACCTAGCTGGCTCATGCACCATTGTTTTTAATTATTGTAGTATCCCATGCAGTTTAGTTAGGAGGAGGGCAGATGAGAGGGAATATCCTGCACGCTGGTGCCCCCTGCTGGTCATATAGCCATTGTCTATATGCAACTGAAGCCCTCTCCAACTAATTGGCTGACTTGCTCAGCTTCTGCTTGATTATCACTGCAAGCTAGGTGTATTATGTGTGCACTTCTCATTGGCTTATAAGCAGCCTGCAGGCCTTATAAAGCAGCAGAGAACTGTTTGGGAGTGAGTTTCTCCAATTGTGTGTTTGGTAAGTTTTAGAGCAGTAGGAGACAGGCCTTGGAGGTGGCAGCTCCAAGGTTTTGGCTGCGCTCACATATGGTGTTAGATGCTGGTTCTGGGGCCCCGGGCAGTGAGAGTTCCCGGGGCCCCAGGCTGGCTCATGCACCATTGTTTTTAATCACCGTTTCAAAACTGTCACCACACCATCAAATACATTGCAAGGCATTATATGATGTATACAATGGTATATCGTTTTTACAGCATGTTGCCTTTTCTTTGTAAATCAGGCCATGAATGATACATTGTAGAAATTCCCAGTAACTCAGAATGTATAGCAATGTACAGCCCTATAGCTAGAATACCTTTACACATTCCTATGGTTCTGCCTATTTCTGTATTTATAAGTGGTGCAGTATTCGCTTGTCTTATTTTCAAATGCTGCATCTATCTAGCTGTGTTATTTGTGTGTACTTTCCCACTACTCTCCCAGACAGCGGTCATCAATATTTAGCAGGCAGCTGCTTCCATAGACTTTAAGGCTTCTGCTAATTTGACAAGGTCAAACGTGGTACTGTTCACATTGCAATCCAATACAGAAGGTAAGGCCAGGTTTATCCTCAAATTAATCGCTAAATCATTAACTCCTCTGTCACTAAAAAAAGTAGCCTAGCTACTGCCACTGTCCTCCTCAATCAATATTTTCAGACAGGAAAGGCAAGTCCTTATCTCCCACAGGAGACTAGACCATTTTACTAATACTGCTTTCACTGATAGAGAATTAAATGTAAAGAGATGCTAGGCCTCTAATTGTCCACTTCCAACATAAGCCTATTCTTCTTGACATGTTTGTTCCATACATCTCTGTCAGGATTAATCTTCAAAGAGCTGATTTAGCGCTGGTTCAGACGGACGTTTGCAGAGCATTTACAGCCAGCGTTCAGGGCTTGGTGTTAAACGCTCCCATTCAAGTGAATGGGAGCGTTTGTACCAAGCTTTCAAGCGCGTTTACACAAACGCGGCGTTTGGGTCCCGATTTTCTCTGGCGTTCAAGGAGCCCCTGGAAGCTACATGTAGCTTTCAGGGGAGGTTAACCGCGACGGCTAATGTCCCCCTAGGGGAAGAAAAAACGCGACCGCATCCAAACGCACACGAACGCTGCTGAACGCGACGCCAGCAAACGCAACGCCTCCAAACGTCCGTCTGAACCAGCCCTAAGTCAGACAATCAAGCTGAAGGCAAACCAAAAAGTTCACATGCATGCAGCATGTACCGGTATTTGGACATACGTACGTAAAGTAACTGCCTACAGTTTAAAATGTACTCAAGGCACACTTTGCTACACTACTTGAGAACGCAAGGTAGTCATCATATTTATAATAAATAAAGAGTTAAACAGCTTTCAGACTTTTATATAAAGGCTTTGTATAGTGCTGTAACAATGTGCAAACTGCTACAACCTTTAGCATCAGAGAACACATGTTTCTGTTTATTATTGCAGAATCATAAGAAGGTGGAATATGACTGGTTAATTTAAAGAGACCAAAGCCACTTGAATTAAAGCAAACCTGAACAGAAAATAACATTTATGAGATTATTTATTGTATGTGTTTTACTACTAACATAGAACTGAGTCTCATATTTTTATTTTTAGTTTAAAGCCATGAACCCTTGATGACAGTCGCTAGCGACGCCTCTTTCCGTCGACAGGTTAAGCATGAGGTCACGTGACATACACAGCGTCGCGAGCGAGACTTCCAGCAATCACGGTACATTGCACAGTGTTGTCAGGGGTCTTAAAGATCCGATCTGCTGTGTCGGTCTTTTGTCATCACGCAACGCTAAGCGACGTTTGCAATCCTGCGCCTGCACCCACCTCGCAATGTCTTGTAAAAATCGCCGGTCATTGGTAAAATCGCCAGGTGGGTACATAGCTTAAGGGCTTCACTTTTAAGGTTAAATTCTAAACAACAGCCATGATAATCTAATATAGAATCTGCTTTTTTCAACTTTAAAACAAACATTAGTAATGATCCTTTGTTCTCAGCAGTGTTTTTTCTGTCAGATGAAAGTATTTTGACTCCTATATACTTTTTAGGACACCGGCTGTATTTGACTTGCTGTTTGACTGGCTCATTTGGCTGCACCACAGTCAGGGCCAGATTATCCTCTAAATTCATGTGCTGTACATGTCAGCTGCCAGCTTTAATGTAACTTTCTTTAATTATGAAATTAATTACATTAATTTTACATTGATATGCTTAGTGGATATCCATGCAGTCATCTTGGACTGTATGTATGTCCAGTGCAGGGGTGGTTTTCTCTTTGCAAATTTGTGATTGCACTTCAACTTTTCTCCTTGTTCAGGCTCGCCACGTATGTGTATAGCAAGCAGTAGGTAATCTTACTGTAGTGTCCACTCAGTTCCATTTGTACAAATATTGTTGTGTGTCTCTATATATATTTACAATGCATAAATCCATGTTGAAGTGTTAAAGCTATTGCATTTGCTCTTGAGGTATTGTCTGGTGGCTGACAATGTGTTTCAGAAATAATTATACTTTTCACAAACTGGAAACGAGTAACAGTCAATTCAGTGACTAGTAAAATTGACACATTTTTTTTTGTAAAATAAAGCTTTCCTCAGAAATGTAATTCACTTCATTGAGTGCTCTGTCTGAGGGCTCCACAATCACCATTCTCCTTACCACGGACCATAATGAGAACTCTCCTTTAGCTCAACAAACCACAGGAGGTATTTATTACTAATATATAAAGCACCTACATATTTTGTGGCGCTGTTCAGACTAAGGGGAAACTGGGAACTGCATTGCATCCTTTGATCAGATCACAGCCATGCTAGTTCAGCAGTTTGTTTACTTTTGGCAGGGAGGGGTATGATTTATTATTTGAATACACCAATAGTGACTGAGGGGGTGGAGCTTAGTAGCTGTTTTTTTCCTGTATTTCTCCATCTGGTTTGATTTAGTCACATTACGCTTTCTGTGTATTGTTGGCTATGATGATTAGACTGTGTGACAAGGGCAGAGTCCCAAAACGGAGGGTCAGACACGTGAGTATGCTCCCCTGTGTTATAAATCACCTTTTTGCTTCGACACCAGCAACTTCTTATAGTTGCGCCTCACAGACTGTGAGATACCTTGACTCTCAACACAGCAAGCATTATTGGAGATAGACCGTTCTCAGGCTTCTTCAATGTACAAGTTATTTATTCAGGAAGCAGAAATACAGATATAGTTCATCATATCCTAGCAAAGCAACTTCTTCTGTTTAAGTTCTTGGCGTTACAGCTCTTGACTAACCTTCCTCCTGAATGTTAGTCAGTTACCTTCTTTCTAGACTACGTTACATCTTCTAGACTACCTATGTACAGCATACATCATATCAGATTACGTATAGAATGGAAATACTTAGAGGTTCCAGTCAGCATATAAATAGCAGGAAAGTAGGAAGCAGAGTGAGCTCCGTTCGCCCACCCGGCCCTTTAATACTGACCAGGAAAGAGTTAAATGTGACCTCATCTTAGCTATCCCCCAGGCCCGACTATTGGCTTAGACTCCTCGTGGTGTCATAATACACACCTACTCGATTAATATTTAATCACTTTTTTTTAATCACTTTTCACTTACATACAAGAATTTGGTATTTTGTAAATATGGCCTATGTTTACTGTTCTTGTGGTGTACATGTTGAGGTCAGTGAGACCTGTGGCCTTGTCCATAGAACAGCTTCTTGGTATGTCCTAGTTCTGCTGACAGAACTGTAGATTTTCTCTCTAAGAGAAAATCCCCTTAAAGGGCAGGTCTGCACCCCAAGCCTTTTTGACTAACTCAGTCCAAATAACTGAGGCCTACTTAAATTATAACACCCTGTAGCCATACTCTGCAGGGCCTGTGGACGCATCACTATTGACTTGGAGGAGGGTGGAAAACAGATTTTTGGAGAGATATGGCGCCGGCACTACTTTATATTTGTTCCATAAGATGTACAGATACCCCCCCTTTATTTTTTGTTGTTGTTTGTTTGTTTTGGTGGGGGGTGCATCTTATGGAGTGAAAAATACTATCATATATTATTTAGAAGTAGATCTTATTGTATTCAGCTACAGTTATAGGCTTGGCAATGTTTGTACTGTAGTACGGCTTAATAAGTGCTTTTTTTATATTCATAACATTTAACAAGAGATGACCTACTTATTGTAACAAAAGTTTTCTATTCTCCATCAGTATATCCTCAGCAGGATAACTGTGGAACCTTTCAGGATGGTGTTGAACTTGTAGTTACTGTGCAGCGCTTTCTACCTATGTAAAATTATACTGCAGCTCTCACTGAACTCCAGAAAAGAATGAAGAATTTCCTTGATAACTTTGATGTCATGTGTCAGCCCCCTGGTGTTTCTGAGCAATTAAAGGCCTCCAAGACAGAAATTTCAAAGATCTAACTTATCATCACTCACTCATGAAAATCAACTCCAAAGCATTTGCTTGTTACGCGTATTTTCATTCAGTAAGGCTTCCCACATTTCTTTCTCTTGAAGGCATCTGGAGAATGACACTTTAAAAAGCTTAATTAGTGATTTAATTTTGCTAACGCTGAACAGTTGCATATCTGGTGCTGCCTCTGTGCAACATAAAACAGGTTTATTTTAAGACATAAAGCAGTCACCCTTACTTACAGTACTAAACATTCCCAAATGCTAGTTGTTATCCTATAGGGCATAAGTGGTTGTGTCGGCAGCAGGGAATTTGGTTACCCACATTCAGCGGAAGTTTGGGCACAGCTATAGGCAATGCCATACACGGCCATAGAAATAACAACTATGGGGGGGCTGCCCACAATGCCCAAGGGACCTCTTTTTGTGGCCGTATTTTGCTATGTGCCAGCCCTGGCAACCAAATTTCCCTCCATAGCTGTTGTTTCTATAAGCTCCCATGGGGGTGCCAAAAAATTCCTGGGGTTTTCGGAGGGCCAAATGGTGGGGGAGGGTGATTAAGGTTAGCTGCGCACGGGAGGGGGTTAAGGTTATCCGTGTTGGATGCTTAAGGCTTGCCATGGGGGAACTGGTTAGGGGTAGCCATGGGGGAACTGGTTAGGGTTAGCTGTGTGGGGGGTTAAGGTTAGCCTTGGGGGCTGGTTATGGTTAGCCGTGGGGGGCTGGTTAAGGTTAGGTGTCGACTGTGGGAGGGATCAGTGGGAGAATAGGGTTATGTTTAGGTGCAGTAAAATATTATCTATTACTGATGTCTAAAGCATATACTATAGTTAGAACTCGGACATATCCAGTACAGTGGAATATGTTGGCGCTTTATAAATCAATAATAATAATATGGATTTCAGAGGTAAACTCCCCTAGGCATCTCTTCAGACTGTATGTGTTTGTTTGGCTTCTGGTCCATCGAACAAAATGAGAAATGGTTTGGTATGAACAGGTGAAAAAAATCATCCCGAGGAAAGCAGTAATAACACCAGAGAAATGTTGCCCTGGGCAACTGCCTTTGTTACCTCTCCACAGTGATTTAGCTTAGTGTCATTACCTTCTATGTGTGAAGCAAATTTGTTGGCATATAACTGTAGGTGAACAGCTCTATTCTATTTAATTTAATTCTATCATTTAGTACGAGTTTAATATATAAATAATGGGATGTGTAATGCTCAGGTGCATGTCACAATTAAAAATCATCTTTTTTTCTGACTGTACACAATTAATAGAAATTAAATCTAATGCTTATGATTTATTGAAAATGTACTACACCTCCTAATGTAAGTGGTTTCAACAAAGAAAATCTCTTGTTACCAGCCATTCAGGCATAATAATAACTGGTCTATAAAATGAAACCTATTATTATAAATGGTGTTTTTGTTTTCCTGTATTAATAAAGCAGGTTCCATTTTTGTAAAACTTTGGAAAACAGTAGCATGCTCCACTGTAGTAGTTTTCCTACACAACAATGGTGTGTGGCAGGAAAAAAGTGGGCTGGAACAACACAAGCAAAGGTGAACACTTGTACTCCACACACAATAATACTGTCTTCACTATGCTCTTTCTACTTTCCAATCACTAGACGGAGTGTGGTAATTACAACTACAGAACGGCAGTGTGTAAAGCTTCTGTGGTTGGTTTAGAGAGGGGTACATCAAAGTTATATGCAAGACTTCTAATTGTGTGCATGGCAAATAATGGGGTTAAAATCAATGATTTGGAAACATTGGGTGAAAGGTTGCCAGAAATATTAAGTGCCAGAATGAGAAATTACAGTTAAAAGCTGTAGCTTTAATATACACCCATTTCGAATTACCCAACACCCATTTCAAATTACCCAATCTACCACATAGCTCATTTTGTTTGATTTTCATAAAATAATGCAAGATACGTATCAAGGATGCTACAATGTAAGCAAAAGCAATAACACACAGTGGTCCATATGCAATTCATTTTTTTTCCTAAGATTTCTCCTAGGTACTAATTTTTTTCATCTTCTCTTTAAAGGACAACTGTAATGAGAGGTATGTGGTGGCTGCCATATTTATTTCCTTTTAAACAATACCAGATGCCTGGCGGTCCTGCTGATGTATTTGGCTGCAGTAGTATCTGAATAACACCAGAAAAAAAAACATGCAGCAGATCTGACAATGTCAGAAACACCAGATGTGCATATGCTTGTTCATGGTCTATGGCTAAAATATTAGAAGCAGAGGATCAGCAGGATAGCCAGGCAACTGCTATTGCTTAAAAGTAAATACATATGACCACTTCCATATCCCTCTCACTTTGGTTATTCTTAAAAATAACTTTTCTGCATTTTACAATTAAAAAAAGTAGAAAAAATAGAAGAAAAAGAACTATCAAATTGATTTTGTGTATTTTATTGCTTACTGGGGGTTTAAAACAGCATTTTATTGAGTGTGAAATATCAACTTGAAGAAAACTAAGGAGAAAAGGGAAATTGTATATGGGTCATAAATGGCCCTTATTGAATTCACTCTTTCTCTTATATTTTCTCCTAGGTTATATTTTCACATCTTATCATACAATGCCTCATAAACCATCAGCAAGCAAGGAAATGCTCAGAATAATTTTGGCAGTACTTTTCATCTAATTTTTGGTACTTTTTCAATGGCAGAGTGCTAAAAAAGTTATTTAAACAGAAGATAAAAAAATATCTCCTATGAGAAAACTTAGAAGAAAAAGTGAACTGGATAAGGTCCAATGTTAAAGTTTTCTTTTACACAAACTTTCAGTGCAAAATGTGTTTACAATGGTTCACTGAGATTTGGTACTGTATGTGAATTCACTGAGATTTATTGCTTTACAGAGATTCACCAAGGTTCAGTGTCATAAAGGGATTTACTGAGATTCAGTGATTTACAGAAACTCAGCTAGATTTGGTGCTGTACAAATACACATGAGATTTGGTATTTGGTACAAATGCTCTTAACATATTTCTATACAATTGTATTTGCAATATTACTGCTTTAGAAAAATGCCAGTTCCATCATTCCCTTCTATGTTGTACTTGTGCATAGAAGTTTCCGCTGACTCCAGCATGGGGTGCTGAACTGTTGGCCGAGGGATTGATCCTGACCCCTGACAGACAACAGTCCTCCTATGTGTGTACCTTTCAGCATTTTCTTTATTCTTTACAAAAGCAGTTCCTGAAATTGATCTGTATAAAATGCTGACCAGCCACCCTGCCTGAGTGCACACTATTTTGGCAGTTGGAGTGAGCAACAACGGTTCTGTACGTGCTTTTGAAAATAAAGGAAGCTTTGAGAATCCCCCATGAGGAGATGGCCTGGATCAAGACCTGTCAGATTTGTTAGATACTAAAAAATGCATCTTCATTTAATATATGTCCAGCAGTTCTGTGATTCTGGTATCTAATGTATAACCAATCTACAACTGTGTTTTATTACAGAGTTTCCCAGACCCGGCCTACAGGATCCCAGACCAGGTCAGTAGTCTTATCAAATCATAAGCTGCTTTTTCCTAATGTAACTCTTAGGGCTCGTTTCCACTGTAGCGGTGCGGAATCGCCTGGATTCCACCGCAGAAGAAATCGCATGCGGCTGCGTTTCCGCATGCGGATTTACCCGCGATTTCGCATGCGATTTCGCATGGCAAGGAGCCAGGCGAATTTAACCATGTCACTGCCTGTGTAAAGCTCCATTGCTTTACATGCGAAATCGCATGCAAAATCGCGGGGAAATCCGCATGACAAAGCCGCATGTGATTCGCCCGCATTCCTGCCGCACGCGAAATCTGACGACCCTGTCGTGCAGATTTTTCCCGCACGCCGAAACGCACCCGCACGACGCACAAGTGGAAACAATCCCATCCACTTGTATTGCCTATGCGAATCCGCATGCAGTGCCTGCATGCGGATTCGCTATAGTGGAAACGAGCCCTTACTTTGTTTTTACCTCCGATACCATTCTTCATAAAGTAATTTGATGTGTTCATCATGATAAATCTCAGCCCTTTTTAGTTGCATTTTTATGTACAACTTTAGATGCTTGTCTCATGACATAATTATTACACTATTCAAGAACTCCTTGCTTATAACATTATTAGGAGAGTTTACAATCTGAATTTTCCTTTAAAATAAGTTGAATGCATGAGGAGAGAACTGACTTTACACTGTATAAACTTGCCTATTGCCAAACATATCGATGCCTATGAAAGAGTTCACAAAGACAACAACCTGTTGAAGTCAGCCATAGATAGGTTGGCCAACTTTACCTGATTCTTTTTAGTTAACTTTTACTCTTTTCCTTTTTCTTTTACTGTTGAAGCTTATTCATGTTATATCATTGGCATATAGCTTTCCGTGAAAAGAAATGTTCTAAAATGCTGAAATATTGTCATCTAGCTCTAAAACTCTATTTCCTGTAAAAACAACTCCTTATGGCCACCTGTCATTCCCATGGGAAAAGTAGGTTAACAGAAGTGATGAATTGTAAACCGCACTGACCTATCTATGACTAGGATTAAGTCTAAATTTGCCATATGATCGAGAATACTCACCCCCACATATTAAAGCGGAATATAACCCTGCATTTCAACTTTGCTCTAAAATATTATTTACAGCATATTATATGCAAAAAGCATTTTTTTTTTTACTAGACCAGTATTGAAAGGGTTAAACACAGAGGTTTAAAGTTCCGTGGAGAGATATGCAGAAGTTCAGATAGATACATTCTATTTAGTTATATGTATCTATTGATAAATGTTACACACTCTTTGGCTGTCCTCCAAGCTCCTTCTCAGTCAGAGAGATGAGTCACATTCAACACTTAGATACATTTATGTAAACAAAATATATCTATGTCAGCTTCGGATGCATCTGCAGAAATCTCCAGGAACTTTAAAGCACTGTGTAACCCTTCCAATGCTGGTCTAGTAAAAAAATGCTGGTTGCATATAATATACTGTAAATAATGTTTTAGAGCAAAGTTGAAATGCAGGGTTATATTCCGCTTTAAGTCATATTTCCATAAAGATGTTTCTTGTTATTTTACATTAAAATCGTGCCTAGTTCAGTAAAGGCCTTATGTTCCCATTTTTGATCTGTTCAGTCGAACTGCTGATAAATGAAACATGGACTTGCTTGTGAAACTTGCTTGTGCTTATCCTTATACAATACAGCAACGTGTAATCATCATAGGGTTTCTTAAAACAAGGTATACTTAAAGCAAACCTGAAGCGAAAATAAACTTATGAGATAATGAATTGTAAGCTAAATAATAGAACATTAGTAGCAAAGAAAAATAAATCTGATATTGTTTTTCAGTAGAGGAAGAGTTAAAAAAAAAACTTCAGTTGTTATCTATGCAAAAGAGCTTCTCTGAGCTATTTGACCTACTGGTTCAAATATAGTCCAGTTTTATGAAGCACTTAAAGGGACTCCGAGCAGTGATTAAAAACAAAATCTGAAGTTACCTTGGGCTTTCTCCAGCCCACCGTAGGTCGGGAGGTCCCTCGGTGCCCTTCTGGCTCCTCTCACGGTCCCTCCACAGAAATGACACCCGACGGCACCAGAACCGAGTGTCGGGCTCCCTCTTCCTGAAAGATGACGTTAGTCGTCATCATGCCGGCGTGACAGTACTGCGCATGCACGGTTTAATGATGTGGGGCGGCCGGCACGATGACGACTAACGTCATCTTTCAGGAAGAGGGAGCCCGACACTCGGTTTCGGTGGCGCCGGGAGACACTGAGTGTCATTTCTGCGGAAGGACCGGGAGAGGAGCCAGAAGGGCGCCGAGGGACCTCCCGACCTACGGTGGGCTGGAGAAAGCCCCAGGTAACTTCAGATTTTGTTTTTAATTCAAAATTCGCCAGGTGTCAGCTCGGAGTCCCTTTAAACAGCCAAGAAACAGTGAGGAACACTTTGAAATAAGGTATTACTGCAGGAAACTTCAAAGGGTCATTATTTCTGCAACTGTGACAGTATGATGCAATGTTATTAAAAAAAAAGCTATATAACTGAAAATAAAATAATATGAGACTCCTTTCTTTGCTACTACTGTTCTATTCATTATCCATACTACACATACAATTCATTATATCATAAGTTTTTTTTCGCTTCAGACTTGCTTTAGTATGAAAGTTTCAAGCAGTGACGTTCCAGCAGCCATATAAATATATATGTTCACAACATATGCAGTACAGTTCAGCTAAGTCTGTACACCAAGGTGATTGAACAAATTTTACAAGTTCAGCTGGAAAAGACATTGTTCACTTCACTGTCCCTCTGCTTCTGAGGTGGTGGTTTTATGGACATGCTGATTTTACAGCTACCTATAGGCCTGTCATTGATGAACAAGATGCAGGCTCCTAAGTGAGCAATGTAGAAAAGGTAACCCTTTTGCTATAAAAAATAAACCTCTTATTCCATGTGCTATGCCTGCTTGTGACAGGAAAACGAAGTTGGAAGCTCACATTTGCACAGGCTATGACGTTTTAAGCTAGTGCTGTAACTCATATTCAGTAATCCCACCCATGTGTTCTTTTGTTTCAAGATCATATGTCTCCCCATTTAATTGTCACCAGGCAGGCACTTCTTTGTTTCCCAAAACAAATAAATCCTAAGTTATGGCATTCCACACTCCTCCAAGCATTGACAAGCCAGAATTGCTTTAATGAGTGACGAGACCCTAATTTGAGCATGTATAATTCTAAGCCCATCTGCTGAGTGCAAACGCTGAATAGGGTCCACTACCCAACTCTTTACTTTTATCAACGTCACATAAGGAAATATATTTATATAAAAATAATTGTAAAATTTTACATTTAGATGACAATAACATATTACAGAAATATATTATTTTGTCTTTTGATGTATCCAGTTTATGTTTTTGCAGTATGGTAACACCATATGGTAATACATTTTTGCTTCCCCCAGGGATTGGGGCCCAATCTCTCGGGCAACAATTTGGGGCCCAAGTTCTATACAAATGTGTCTGTAGCTTAGCCTTAGGGCCAATGTGCAGAGCATGATAGAGTAGAAGTAAGGCGGGGAGCACACTTAACAATGCGTTTTTCTGTGCCTTTCCTGGGTGTCTGCCATTCTGCATTCATTCTACAACGCATATGCGATCGCGTTTTCCCACACGCCATTTTCCATTCTCTTTGGCTATTTGTATGCTTTGTAATTAATGCACATGTTGTGCAGAAAAAGCAGAAAGCTGTCCACTTTAAAATTGTGGGGGAAAAGGCAAATGCAGAATGCGAGTGAACTAGTGTTGGGCGAACACCTGGATGTTCGGGTTCGGGCCGAACATGGGCCAGATGTTCGGCATGTTCGGCCCGAACCCTGAACTCAATGGAAGTCAATGGGGACCCGAACATGCCGCAATACGGCCCCCCTATGGGGTCGCAGGCATAAGGGGGGAGCATGCCCCGATCGCGGGGGGGGGTCGGAAATTCCCCCCACCCCCTCCGCTAGCGCTCCCCCCTCTGCCCGCTTCCCCATAAAAAAGTTTGCGTAAAGTTAAATAGTACCGGTGGTGGCTGCTGCAGTGGCTGGCTGTGGCTGGCAGTGGTGTGAGTGAGGAGGAGGAGTCCGAGTAGCCCGGCCTCAACGCGTCCTACTCGGACTCCTCCTCCTCACTCACACCACTGCCAGCCAGCCACTGCAGCAGCCACCACCGGTACTATTTAACTTTACGCAAACTTTTTTATGGGGAAGCGGGCAGAGGGAGGAGCGCTAGCGGAAGGGGTGGGGGGAATTTCCCCCCGCGCGATCGGGGCATGCTCCCCCCTTATGCCTGCGACCCCATAGGGGGGCCGTATTCGGCCGAACAGGGCCCTGTTCGGCCGAATCGGGGCCCTGTTCGGCCGGGCATTGAGCAGTTCGGGCGAACCCGAACTAAAAGGCCGAACACCATCAGGTGTTCGGCCGAACTCGAACATCACCCGAACAGGGTGATGTTCTGCAGAACCCGAACGGTGGCGAACACTGTTCGCCCAACACTAGAGTGAACAATGAGCAATTCTCAAACTGGCCATTGGCTATAATGTCAGTCTGTGCTCAGACGAGATGATCTGGCAAGCTGTATCTCTCACTGATGCACCGGGGCGGGGCGGTGGCTACTGTATACATGTGAGATTCCCACCAGATGCAGCCCAGAATGTCTTTCTCCTTCCATCAGTGGCTGGATAGTGTAATGGTTAAGGGCTCTGCCTCTGATGTAGGAGTCCTGGGTTCAAATCCTGGCTCTTCCTACTCAGTAAGCCAGCACCTATTCAGTAAGGAGTTCATTGGGCAAGTCTCCCTAACACTGCTACTGCCTACTGAGTGCGCTCTAGTGGCTGCCTCGCAAGCGCTTTGAGTCCGACAGGAGAAAGGCACTATACAAAAAAAGGAATTATTATTATAAGAACAATCTAAGGTGTGTACATGACTTTAGCCACTATTAATAGTGATTGCAACCTTGTAGTGAACAATTGTCCCTGAATACCCTTATTTGGTCACAATCTTAAGTTTGTCATACACTTGATTTGCAGCAGATTCGACCATCAGATAGATTTCTGTCAGATGCCTGTCAAGTCGAATCTGACAGGAATCTATTTGATGTGTGCCACACATTAGGAACAGATTTACAAAAGATTTCAGAATGAAATCTATTGGAGATCGATCGATAGACTTGATAGAAATGATCGATAGAATAGATCTATCGATGGCTGAAATCAATGGGCCGTATGAAATCATATGTGCCCCTTTAGCAGTTATATAACCACTGCCACAAAGGCTCTCGTCACTCATACAGGCAGATAGGATCAATCTTAAGACTCTGGTAAAGCAGGACATGCTCCTCCTATTTATCACCATCAGAATGTTGCTACATCATTGATAGGAAATGTGCCGCACTTACACTAAGATGCTTTATAAAGGGGAGTAGTGGTGGTCCCTTAGCTGGTTATGGGAACATTAAACGTAGAGGCTGGAATGTGTAATGGTTAAGGGCTCTGCCTGTTAAGTAAGTCAGCACCTATTCAGTAGGAGACCTTGGGCAAGACTCCCTAATGCTGCTACTACCTATAGAGCGCATCCTAGTGGCTGCAGCTCTGGCGCTTTGAGTACAAATGTTCTGTATCTGTAAACATTTCGATTTTTGCTTTGGGAAGAGGAAATGCACAACCAAATCAAATTGGAACCTGGATGAACCAAACATGTTTCCCCTCTTTTTTTATTTACTCACTGGTATTCTTATTTATATATTTGTTTAATTTCTTACTTTTTTTTTTTTTTTTACCTCTTTTCATTATTTCCATTATTTTGCTAAGATTTGCAATGTTCCCCAAGCAAAATTTAAGAGTTTATCTGGACTTGTGTATTTTTAACTACTGCTTTCTCATTATCTTGTTGCAAAGGTTTATATCTGTGAAGGTGAGATAACAAGAAAATTAGTACATCTAGCTCCCCCTGGCCTATAAATTGTGGTCTACATAGTCATTACAATGTGCTGAAATTGTGGTATTGCAACTAATGCTTAAGGAAATGTGGAATGGTCAGCTGTGAACCACAAAATGTGTCTGCGTTGGTGTGAAGGGCGCTATTTATACACATTGCATATTCATCACTTACTTAAGAAAGATTATCCTGGACAGCATGCTAATTAGTGTGATAGCTTCTTTCCGCATTAATAGATTAATTAGGTGCTCATCTCAAGATAAAGCAGACAGGGTGTATGCTTCGTGTGTGTGTGTGTGTGTGTGTGTGTGTGTGTGTGTGTGTGTGTGTGTGTGTGTGCACATGATGTGCATGCATAGTGTGTGCATGTGTGTGTGCATGTGTACATATACTATGTGTGGTGTGTTTGTGTGTTTACGCACATGCATTCGTAATGTGTGTGGTTTATGTGTGCATGCATGGTGGATGTGCACATAGTGTGTGTGTTGTTTATGTATGCATATAGTGTGCGTACATATACTGTGTGTTGTGTGTATACATGCATGATATGCATGCATAGGGTGTGTGGTATAAAGAATGTGTGCATGCACTATATGTGTGTTCACTAATTGGGCTTGACTCACTAAACCATGATAACTCATAGCACGGCCGCACTAGTGTTTTTACGATCAATCGTAAATTTCCGGGCGCAATCACGAATTTGCACGTGAAAATTTGCAATTGTGTGCGAAACGGTTTAGTGAATCAAGCCCATTGTGTGTGTGTGTGCATGTGCGTGTGTGGTTGTGTGAATCAAAAGCAATTCTTGATGATTTTGATTGGCCTAATTCCAAGCTGCATAGTATTTGCAATATATTAGTTTGCAAGTCGGAATTTTTAGAACCTCATTGACCATCTCCGCCAATAACAATGCGCATGAGTAACAAGTACAAAGCTTATACTTTGCAAACTAGAAAATATTTTCTCAGTAAGCTGCAAGTTATTTTTATGGATTACCTGTAAGTTTTGTACGTGATTACATTGTTCTTTCCAGTTCCATTAGAAACACTCAAAAGATAGTTAGATCTGTGTAGGCAGGTTAACATCACATCATTAACAGCTTTCAAACTTTTCCTTCGGAAGGGCAATCATAGAAATGTACCTGAGATGTAATAGCTGAGGCTTACAGACACAACAGATGGTGTGTAGGTGGCGTTACTGACTGATGAATTTTTTTAAAAAGTGTAGCTTTTGTCAGATTAATATTGCTGCATGATTATGAGTTCTTTTAGCATTGAATATGGTTTTGTACTAATCTTAAAGTTCAGTCTTGCTTGGGAAGTTGCTTGTTCCTTTGAAGAATAAAGAAAACACTAAAAGCAAAGCCTAAACACAGGGAGTGCAAGGGACAGAAGAGGATGCAGATATAAGGACAAAATTAATCTCATATGACATTAAACATGCTTTGCTGGATTGGTCATCCAAGTCAGTGATTGGTGAGCGGTAATTAGGGAATTTGATTTGCACAGGATCTGTACAATTCAAGAGAAATAAATTGTTTTAGATCGACTTGGTAAGCAGGCAGTGGGGTTGAGGGTGCTGGAGGAGGTGAAGAGAGCATACCAGAGTTAGGTTGGGAGAAAGAGAGAGAGCTGGTACCGATCTGGAGTCCTGAGGGTTGGGAGAGAGCCCTGTCTGATCTGAGGGTTCTGTGGAAGGTGGGGAAACAGTGAGGGACTTATTGAGAGAGCATGTGGAGAGAGTGGAGCTTATTGAGCAGGGCCAGGTAAGCAGGCAGTTAACTTAGTGATCCAGTAAAGTAGTCCTTTAGTTACAATACTGATTGACATCAGTCTCTCGCCTCTCACAGGAAGTGGCTCTGCTCAATTTTAATGTGACTTCATGTAGGGATCCAAAAGGATCCTCTACCAGTTTACAGTTGTCACTCTGTATAAATAAGCTGAAGGTTTAATTAAGTGCAAGTTCCTATCCAGGTGAATCTCTGTCACCATTAGAGCTGCTTGGGTAACTATAATTTCCTTTTATTTAGCAGTGCTTAGGTGAGCACCAGACAGCAACAAGTTTAGAACCAGTCCTGAGTGAAAACTCAGTGTTGATTTCTTCTAATACAAAAGTACATAGGCTGAGTGTGGGTTTGTTTTCAGGGTGGAACTAGCAGTAGTGACAATGCTTGGGGAACTGGTAAGAGATCCAAGGAAACCACTTCAAGGAAATCTAAGCTGAGAAGGATATGGATTTTTCCTTTTAAAATGATACCAGTTGCCTGACTCTCCTGCTGATCCTGTGTCTCTAATACTTTCAGCCACAGCCCCTCAACAAGCATGCAGATCAGGTGCTCTGACTGAAGTCAGACTGGATTAGGTGCATGCTTGTTTCAGCTGTGTGATTCAGCCACTACTGCTTCAAAGAGATCAGAAGGACAGCCAGGCAACTGGTATTGTTTAAAACGAAACATCCATATCCCTCTCAGGTTCCCTTTTAACCAGCTTGTGAAATAGACATTCATTCTTCAATAGAAGCTATATCTATTGGATCAGTTGTAAGATATGTATCCAGTAATGTGAAATACAGAAAGACCTAATGTTCAGTCTTTCATTGAGTGACTAATACCATCTAATCTAGGATCTTGCTCACTCCACGATCTATGAATTGGAGTTGTGACACTACTGAGTATATTATAGGTGAAATACTGACACAAGGAACTCTCACAAGTAACACACCGAGTGTGAATATCAACCTAATGAAGCAAATCTCTGTACCACAACCCCTTGACTGATTCTACTTTCACCAGAGAGTTTCAATTCAGCTTCCTTTTCCTGTATTTGAACTGATGGTCATTCCAAACACCTTCTGTGGCCAGTCTCAATGCATAACACAAAACACTTTTTGCCACCACTTGCTATTTTTATCATTAGAGAAAATGCAATTAAGCATAATTTAAAAATTGATAGAGAGGGGGTTGGGGAGAGAAAGAGAGAGAGAGAGAGAGAGAGAGAGAGAGAGAGAGAGAGAAAGTAAGTAAATAGATTGTGTGTCATTTTTTTTCCTTAAACATAACCAGACCTGCATAATTACAGTGGAACAATGTCAGCTGCATACTTTGTGTGTTCTTTTTTTAACTTGAAAAAATATTATTACATATAATTATATGAACAAAGAGTATTTGTGCAGTATACAATCCGAACAAACATATCCCAGATTCATTGCTGGGCATACAGCAGGATAGTAGTTACTAAAGTTTCCACATATATGAATCATGAAGCCTGCTGAAAGTTAAGCTGAACAATGGAGTCTTTCAGGCCCCTTGTAAACTAGTGGTGCAGTTGCTGAAATCTCCCTAGCGTTTATTTTTGTAGGGCTTCTTCCATGCTTGCATGCTCATAAAGGTTTGACCATGAAAGGAAATTGGTCAGGGAGTCTTGAATTGGCTTTTTATCCACTGACCTGTGTTTCATATATCTGATGACCTATTGGATTCTGGCATCCCAATTTCCACTGGTCTCAATCAATAGTTTGTTTCAGTTCATTTTTCTTTCATTGCATTCTTTACTAACACGTTTATTTTCCTGATTCACTTAAAGTTTTTTAAAGAAGCCCTGTTTATGAGAAATCCTGTTTTGCGGGTTTTAGTTCTATTCACTGTTCTTCAGAAGTCTTGTAAATACTGATGGGCCTTGTAAAGATAGCCAAGTTTCAAAAAGTGAGCAGATCATTAATTTATTTACTTAACTATTTATAAAATGCACCTTTAAAAAAAAGAAAAAAAAAAAAAACAACAACAAAGAAGAAGAAGGATTACTTACAGAGAGTCTGAAGCGAGAATAAATCTCGCTTCAGACCTCAGAGTTAGCAGGGGCATGTGTGCCCCTGCTAAACCGCCGCTATCCCGCGGCTTAACGGGCGTCCCTGATCCCCCAAATCCCCTCCGTAATGCGGGGGAGCGCTTCCTGGTTGGGGCAGGGCTAACCGCCGCAGCCCTGCCCCACGCGCGTCTGTCAGCGCGTATCTCCGCCTCTCCCCCGCCCCTCTCAGTCTTCCTTCACTGAGAGGGGCGGGGGAGAGGCGGCGATGCGCCGGTGACAGACGCGACTGGATGCAGGGCTGCAGCCGTTAGCCCTGCCTCCAGGAGCGACCAAGTCTGCGACCAAGTGTCGCAGTGGGGGGTTTGGGGGTCAAGGGACCCCCGTTTAGCGGCGCTATTGCGGCAGTTTAGCAGGGGCACACGTGCCCCTGCTAACTATGAGCTCTGAAGCGAGATTTATTCTCGCTTCAGAGTCTCTTTAAGTGTACCTAAGATGACAAAAAAAA
Organism: Hyperolius riggenbachi; assembly: GCF_040937935.1. NCBI lineage: Eukaryota > Metazoa > Chordata > Amphibia > Anura > Hyperoliidae > Hyperolius > Hyperolius riggenbachi. Next base: position 245,058,009 of record NC_090646.1, read on the forward strand.
AATTATATATCACTGGGGCTTCCTCTAGTCCACATGTGTTGAACTCCATGCCTGGAGGGCCAGATCCATGCCAGTGTTTGAGATGGACTGAGAAAGAAAGGAATGTGTTCTACCTGCTGGACCACACCTTTCCTGATTCAGACCCATCAATTCATTTGAGCTGTATCAAAAATGTGTGAGGATCTCGGCCCTCGTAGGACCGGTTTGACATACCTGCTCTAGTCCCCTTCAGGGTAATTGATCCCTCGGCATCCTCCTCTTCCGCCTAGATTCTCTTCTGCACAGGTGCAGTCTGGCCACACGCACTCCCCTGTTATGCTTCCGCAGCTGGGAGTGTGCTGCATCTGTGCAGTAGTACTGCATAGGCGCAGAACGCGCAACGGGGCACACATGGCCGAACCGCGCATGCGCAGTACGCCCAGACTGGTAAAGATAACAGGGCATCTACCAGAGAATCTAGGTGGTGGAGGAGGACGGGGAGGGGCCGATTAGCCTGAAGGAGGCTGGCGAAAGCCCCAGGTATGTATCATTTTTTATTTTTGTTTATCTCAGGTTTACTTTCAGCTTGAATATTAGAGTACTGTATATACAGGAATAAGATAGTAATTTCTAAATCTGATGGATTTATGTGAAACCTACAATGTACATTACATCATTGTCACCGAAACTGGTTGTTTGTGATCAGGTCATCCTGACCATATTATCCTGTATGAGGTAATAACGATCAGGCATGTCGGATTTTTCAGCTAATCACCATTATATTCCTCCACAATGGGAATTATGTAGATCATCATTACTTTGCATTAAAGTTAAACAAACAGGAATCCCAGCAGTAGATGCCAGTGAGACAGCTCAATCTTCAAACCTAGATTTTTACCCTTAGAATCAAAATATGTTTGTGAAAAAAAGAGTCGTATTTAGGATTAAATCTATAAATACAATTGGTCAGTTTATTTTCACTTATCATTAGTTACAATAACTCAGTCCTGTTCCATTTTTGGCAAGTGCATTGCCTTTTCATCTTAGAAATGTTTGTATTTTGGTTAGGCTTTTAAGCACTTTGATAGATTTAGATATCTCAACTCCCTCAATTTAGATGTGTGTCAACTCACACCACTATCACTTCTAGAGGCAGATATAATGCCTGTGCACTTTATGAAAATAGGTAACAGCAGAGGTGGGGGTGTACATGTAAAAAGGGCAGCAAGTTAAATATTTTATCAATATTCTAGTAAAATATTGATAAAATTACAGATATTTTACTATTAGGCTTTGTAATTATTATAGTACAATATTTGTAATTTTTACATTTTTACTATCCCCTAACCTGACCCCATTCTCACTGGAACCTTCTCTTTCTGGGTTGCAGGCTGAGTCCCTAGCTCTGATTCAGTATTATCTTCTGTTGTGTTTTCCAACAGGAGATGTTTTTCAACAAGGGCAAGCAAACAAAGTACTCAAAATAAGTGGTTCCAAATTTGCTTGAATCTAATATGACTTTCTTTTCCTAGTTTAAGTACTTGTTCACTTGCTAGGTCCTGAAACATATTTCCTAGAGAAGACAGCAAAACATTGCCTGTGAGATATTGAATTAAGGCCCTAATATCCAAAGTACAGACAGATTCAAGCACCTGGAATGAAATATTTAGAACAAAGGCAGACTAATATAAAGGCGTCTTTATTTGTGTTGTTATGTATAGTCCTGCTTCATATTGATTTGGTTTGAGGCGCCATGCATTTAATTTCATACTAGCTAAATCAACAGAATTACAGAATAAGGGTTTATTATAATGTGTATATCACTGGCTATAGCTACATTTTTGTACAGACTTCTCAAAGTGGGTGCATATTATGATGGGGCAGTGTTCTCCCCAGGCTCTTTTAGCCGGGTGTTGCACTCGGCTAATTTTAGTGAGCACCTGGCTGTCATCGGCTCACCTCTTCATCCTTCTCCTATGCTGAAAGCAGAGTTGTGGCGACTCTGCATCCCCCCCGCCACAGCCCACCCGGCTACTTTTTCATGCCACCCAGCTGGAAAAAAATTCTGGGGAGAACACTGGGGGGGGGGGGGGGGTACATAAATTAGGGCTCCGTCTAGTCCGGTTGTGTAACATAGCCATGCTGATGGGGTTCTGTTATACCAGCCTGCGCAAATGTTACTAGCTTTTATGTTTATTGCATGGTGGATTTTAAAAAAAATGAGGTTTTTGTGATGTATGCTTGCATTACCTTGTGAATGTATGCTTGCAATACCTGGATTTTTTTCCAGTGCATGAATATTAGACTCAATTTAGAAACATGTTTTTTTTCTTTTTTTTCTGTTTTGTGGAATTTACATACTTGTGAACATAGAATTCATTTACACTCCTGTTAACAAAACATTAGGTCATTATGTTGAAGGTGCTGACATGAGATGGGTGGGTGTTCCAAGACACTGTTAGTAAATGTTTAAACTTCTCTAAATCAACTCTAAATGAACTTGATGGCATGAGTAAGCTAACACCTTGCAGTTTCATAAAATTGACTGTATCAAGAAATAGGTGTGAAGACAGAGAGCAGGAAAAAAAAGTGAGGCACATGAATACTAGGGTCATCCGGAAAGTAAATGCTGTTTTAATCTAATTCATTAACCCATTCGCGTTCCGTCATTTTCACGTGAGAAATGTTCACCTCCCATTCATTAGCATATAACTTTATCACTACTTATCACAATGCACTGATCTATATCTTGTTTTTTCCGCCACCAATTAGGCTTTCTTTGGGGGGTACATTTTGCTAAGAGCCACTTTACTGTAAATGCATTTTAACAGTAAGAATAAGAAAAAAATGGAAAAATTCATTATTTCTCAGTTTTCAGCCATTATAGTTTTAAAATAATACATGCCTCCATAATTAAAACTCACGTATTGTATTTGCCCATATGTCCCGGTTATTACACCATTAAAATTATGTCCCTATCACAATGTATGGCGACAATATTTTATTTGGAAATAAAGGTGCATTTTTTTCCATTTTGCATCTATCATTATTTAAAAAAATATAGAAATATTTCATCTTTACATTGATATTTAAAAAGTTTAGACCCTTAGGTAAATATTTACATGGTTTTTTTTTATTGTAATGGTTGTTTTTTTTATAGTAAACATTTTATTTGGGTAGTTTTGGGAGGGTGGGAGGTAAACAATAGATTTATAATGTAAATGTGTGTTAATTTTTATTTTTTTTTCCTTTCAGGTGTAGTATTACTTTTTGGCCACAAGATAGCGGCCATGAGTTTGTTTACATGACGTCACTCTAAGCGTAGCACATGCTTAGAGTGACGCATCGGGGAGGGAACAGCCAGAAAAAGCACAGCTTCCGAGAGAAGCTGTCGCTTTTTCAGCGGGGGAGAGGAATCAGTGATCGGGCACCATAGCCCAATACATTGATTCCGTGGCTACCGAATCCACGGCCGGGATCTCTCCTTCTCTTACTATTGGCAGCCGGTGGGGACACGCGTGTCCCCTCCGGAGTCGTTCGTCGTGGCAGGCTTCCCTGCCATTCTTGCAGAGCGGGTGCTGGCAGAAGCAATGTCTGCAGCCTCCCCGCTCTGCTTTCCCTGGCGCGACGAACGACTCTCGGGGACACGCATGTCCCCCCTCGACTGCCCATAAGAACAGGAGAGAGAGAGGCGGGGGGAGGAGAGAGAGGCAGAGCAAAAGCCGGCGGCTTCATCTGTTTCATTGCCGCCGGCCTAATGTCATTAAATTAACTAGGTTGCGATACATTTGGCCGCTGCGCTGCGGCCAGAAGATACATTCATGTTACATGAATCATTCCATTCCTCACATTGGCCACAGCGCAGCGGCCACTTCGTGCATTGGCCGGCCAGAACATGTACACCCCTTGATAATTATAAAATAGTAAGGATGGGTTATAAAGACAGATGCAAAAAAAATTGAAGCAAATGTGCAAAAGTTTCTCAGAGCAACCAATTACAATCTTGATTTCAGCTGAAACCTGATTGGTTACATTTGGCAAATTCTCAGGTTTTTTTGTTATCTTTCTGTTACTTGTCTTGATACATTAATCCCAGTGCTTCATGAAACAGCTGTAATCTGAATGGTTTCTTTGAAAAACAGCTCTAGATCTGCTCTATTTTTCTTTGCACCTGTCTTGCCAAATCCAGGATAAAGACATGAATTTCTACAGGACCAGATTCATTTGAACATTTGCTCACCTGGAAGAGGATGGAGCTGCTACAAAATTAAAAATCATGGCCCCTAGTCGGTTAATAGCAAATGTGTTTAAATTAGAGTGGTATTCAACTAAATTATAGCATCTTAGTAAAGGGGCTTTTGGTCCCTTTTCGGCCCTCTACACACTCCTAGGAGTTTTGGTTTATCATGAGCTTGCACACTCTTTGGAGTTCTGGTTTACCATGAGCTTGCACACTCCTTGGAGTTCTGGTTTGCCATGAGCTTGCACACTCCTAGGAGTTCTGGTTTACCATGAGCTTGCGCACTCCTTGAAGTTCTGGTTCACCATGAGCTTGCACAATCCTTGGAGTTCTGGTTTACCATGAGCTTGCGAACTTCTTTTGAGTTCTGGTTTACCATGAGCTTGCGCACTCCTTGGAGTTCTGGTTCACCATGAGCTTGCACACTCCTTGGAGTTCTGGTTTACCATGAGCTTGCACACTCCTTGGAGTTCTGGTTTACCATGAGCTTGCGCACTCCTTGGAGTTCTGGTTTACCATGAGCTTGCACACTCCTTGGAGTTCTGGTTCACCATGAGCTTGCACACTCCTTGGAGTTCTGGTTTACCATGAGCTTGCACACTCCTTGGAGTTCTGGTTCATCATGAGCTTGCACACTCTTTGGAGTTCTGGTTTACCATGAGCTTGCACACTCCTTGAAGTTCTGGTTCACCATGAGATTGCTTGGCAATCTTTAACTCTAAAATGTTAAGTACCTACTCTTAGGAGCATAAAATAACTTTTGAAAGAATTCCTCGTGTGAAAAAATGTTTACTTTTAATGCACAGAGCAGTAATATGTATACTGCTCTGTTAACATCTTCTAATCATCAAATGTAATAATTGACAGCTCACCCTGCCTACCAATTATTATACAGAATTTGCAGATTAGTAGAGCAGTATACACCGTTACTGCTCTCTGCATTGAAAGTAAAGTTTATACTCAAAGGGAATAGTTTAAAATGATCTTTTATGTGCCTAAGAGTAGGTACTTCAAATTTAGTTTTGGGAATTTAAATAGAGATTGTCAGCCACAAAAGCAAATTCCATTTAAACACTGCACTGTGTTTGTAATTCTGCCAGGAATCTCACACTGCAGTGCAAGCTCACCAATCTATTCAGAAATGTCTCTGCTGTAATTATCTTATCTCACTCTGCCAGGATCTATTATCTCACCATCACCAAAGACAGAGGGAAGCTTCTCATTTCCCTTCCACATTCCTGATCCTCATTGATTGGTCTGAGCACAAATGAGTGTGACAGGGTGAGGGTGAATGCATGCAGGAGCTGGCACATCCTTTGAAATTCTTCACTGTTCCATTTAAAAATTAAGCCACGTTTCGGAACCACGCAGGGTCCCTTTATCAAGGCAAAATGCACTCTAGGTGACAATCTAAAGAAAGAAAGAAAGTAAAAAGAAAAGAAAAACACAAAATGTAATGTCAATACACATTGAAAGACTGGAATATCAACCCTAACCCAGAGAGTGCCTGTGATAAGAAAGAAACCACAATCAAAAATGAGGGGAGAAGGGGCAACCTGATTCTGTGCTCACACATGTTTACAAACAAGGCAGAGATGACAGTGCAAATTGGAGGAGTAAAGAAAAAAGTAAGGGAGGAAATGACATCAGGATTTGGCTTCAGCTTATGGGAAAAAGACATGGAGACTGCCAGGAACAGAATTCTCTTCATTTACTTTATAAAATGCATTGGAATCACAACCTGGACAGTACAATACATCTGTTATGTAAGTAGATCAAGTATTTATCTACTTATATAGTTTTTTTTCCTGGCATAGTATGGCTAATCCTACTGCTTTAAGCTCTCTTTAGATGTTAGATATTTGATTTGCGAACCACTGCATCACAGGGAGGACCTACAGACTCCACCACTAGAGATTTTCATGTTACTGTTTACTGAGAATAAATCTATGCACACGCACCAAAGTAAACTCAGCCAAAAGTAGCCATTAGAGGCAGTTTTAGGCAAGAATCTAGCATTAGTACAAGTGTTTTCCAAGCGCATTTTTTGATCCAGCACATGGGAACCCATATGCAATTAACTTTTTCTCCTGAGTTTTCTGCTAGGAGATAATTTTTCATCTTCTTTTTAAAATATTTTTTTTTCAGCACTTAGCAATTGAAAAAGTACCAAAAAAAGCTGAAGAGGTGCTATCAAAGTTGATTTAACTATTTTCTTGCTTGTTAGTGGTTTAAAAGGTATTTTATTTACAACTTGTAAACATATCACCAAATCACCTAGGAGAAAACTCAGGTTAAAAAGTTAATTGCATATGGGCCTGGATCTTTAAAGAGAAACGATTAGCCATACTGGGCCATATGCAATTCACGTTTTCACCCACGTTTTCTCCTAGGTGATATTTTGAAACTTGTCAATAGAATGCCTTTTAAGCCCCCAGCAAGCAAGAAAATACTCAAAATAATTTTGATAGTACTATTTCACATACTTTTTGGTACTTTTTTAGTTGAAAAGTGCTGAAAAGTTATTTTAAATCGAAAATGAAAAATTATCTCCTGGGAGAAAAGTCAGGTGAAAAAGTGAATTGCATATGGGCCACTATGTCAGGAAAATAAAACACAGAAGTAAGTAGATAATTACTTGCTCTTCTTACATAACAGATGTATTGCACTGTCCACATTTTGACTTCAGTGACCCTTATATGGTAAAATAAAGAAAATCCTGTTCTTAGCCGGGGCTATCTTGGTTCCCACAAGCATAAAGCCAATCCTGATGTAATTTCCTCTCTTACTCCCCCCTCCCCCCCCCCCCCCCACCGCATCCCTCTCGGCATCCTTTCTCCTCCCTGCACCATTAAAGAGCAAAGCCGGGAGGAATAAAGACAGCAAACACAGACTCACTTCCTTGTGGTTCCAGGTACTTTAGTTCCCAACTTTACACTCTGCACTACCGTAGACGGGAACTCCAGTGCCTGGAACCATGAGGTGAGTCTCTGTGCGCTGCATTTATTCCTCCCCGCTTTGCTCTGTGATAGTGCGGGGAGAAGAGAGGAATTGGCTTCAACTTGTGGGGGGGGGGGGGGGTCCCCGTGGATGCAGCCAATCAAAGAGGAACAAAGGAAGGGAAAAAACTGCCAGCATGCACTGAAACTTCTCTTTTGGACTGATGTAACAAGTAAGAGCTAGGGAGCATGGGGATTGATATTGATATAGAATAGGAATGTTAAATTAGTTCTGAAGTTTTGCATTGCCTGTTTAGCATCCTTTTTAGTTGTTTAACAGATGGAAATGGGTAATTGATATCAGATTTAATGCCTAACAGTTACTATCAAATAATAGTGACCTCTGAGATCATTGTTCCCCTCCTTGCTCCCTGTAGATTCACTCACAGGCACAAGCTTGATCCTGACGGGCAACAGAAATAGTGTGTGTGTACACAACCTAATCCCTGCTCTGTGTGCAGTTTTCATGCGCACAGATTTTATGTGAAGTGGAGTAGTATGTTTTCTCTAAGGTCACATGACTTAAGCTGGTTATATCTTTCACACAGCAGCAATGAATGATTATTTTGGCTTGTGAGTGTGAGTGACATATGCTCATAGGTTTTCAACATATGTTGTAAAAGAAAAGGTCAGCTTCAAGGCAGCAGGCATCTTAACACATATTTCCCTGGTGTGTAATGTATCTGCAGTCTCTTAACACACATTTGCATAAAGCTGGATACATTAGAAAGTGAAGGTATCGCTACCTTTGCAGGTTTTATAGTTTACATTCCAATATAAAAAAAATTCTTCCATAGTCCAAATGCTTATTTCATCCATGGTATTGAAAGGGGGAAATAGATGCTGTAAACCACAGGTAAAGAAAACCTTGGCTATACACAATGAACACTCAATGAAAATAAAAAATAATCAGAGCTTACCTCTAGTGAAAATTGCATGTCACAATGATTTTTAGTTTCAGAGATAGAAAGTGCTAAAATAATATGGGAATTGTAATTTCTCCTCTGACCCTTTGTAAGGGCTCATCCACATTTTTGCTGTGTAAGTACTTGTTTCTATACCTATTTTCCCACATTGAAAATACAGGTACCGTATATACTCGCATACAAGCCGAATTTTTGACCCCCAAAAAGGGGGCCAAAAGTTGGGGGTTCGGCTTGTATGCGAGTCATGGTGGTCCGCGGGTCCCCCCCTCTGCTGGTCCGCGGGTCCCCCGCTCCCCCCATGGCCGCCGCCGCCGCTATTACCTGGCTGCATCTTCTATTTCAATCTCCGTTCTTGTAAACATTCAGAGCAGCACGCCCGGCGCTGCTATTGTGACGAGGCAGGAAAGAGCGTCCTGTTACTATGGGAACCGCTCTTTCCTGGCTCGCCGCTCGTCACAGTAGCAGCGCCGGGCGCGCTGCTCTGAATGTTTACAAGAACGGAGATTGAAATAGAAGATGCAGCCAGGTAATAGCGGCGGCGGCCATGGGGAGCGGGGACTGTACTGGCTAAACTGGGGCACGTAACTAGCTTTACTGAGCGCTATACTAGCTAAACTGGGGCGCTATACTAGCTATACTGAGCGCTATACTGAGCACTATACTAGCTAAACTGGGGCACTATACTAGCTAAACTGGGGCACTATACTAGCTATACTGAGCACTATACTAGCTAAACTGGGGCACTATACTAGCTATACTGAGCACTATACTAGCTAAACTGGGGCACTATACTAGCTATACTGAGCACTATACTAGCTATACTGGGCACTATACTAGCTATACTGAGCACTATACTAGCTATACTGGGGCACTATACTAGCTATACTGAGCACTATACTAGCTATACTGGGGCACTTTACTAGCTATACTGAGCACTATACTAGCTATACTGAGCACTATACTAGCTAAACTGGGGCACTATACTAGCTATACTGAGCACTATACTAGCTATACTGAGCACTATACTAGCTATACTGAGCACTATACTGAGCACTATACTAGATAAACTGGGACACTTTACTAGCTATACTGAGCACTATACTAGCTGTACTGGGCAGTATACTAGCTAAACTGGGGCACTTTACTAGCTATACTGAGCACTATACTAGCTATACTGAGCACTATACTAGCTATACTGGGCACTATACTAGCTATACTGGGGCACTACCTACCCATACTGGACACTTTACTAGCTATACTAAGACACACTCGGGGAATAAGGCGGCCAGCATTTCCTACCCCCGGCTTATATGGGGGTCAATCATTTTCCCCTGGTTTTTCAGGGAAAAGTTGGGGGGTCGGCTTATATGCGGGTCGGCTTATATGCGAGTATATACGGGTATATGTAAATTTAAGTATGATTAAAATGTTGTTCAATAATGCTGTATAATTGCATTTCTGATTTTATCTCTGTTCTAAAATGCAGGTAAATCACACATTGTTTCCACCGGGCTACATTCACATTGTCTGCATACCACAGGTGGACTTAAAGAGAACCTGAGGCAGTTCCATAGGGGGGCAGATGGGACACAGAGGCATGTTCTCTGCCTCATGACATGCCTCTGTGTCCCCACACCGCTGCTCTCTGCCTCCACCCCCACCGACGCGCTATAGGTCCCTGAGATTAGTGACAATATTTGTTGCTATCTTAGAGGTAAACATAGGGGAGAGGGACTACCTGTTTAAAATCCCCGTCAGTGCGTTCCTGCAGGGTTTCCAGAGTTGCCATTGGGCAGCTCTGTCTCCCTGGCCACTCCCCCAGCCTCCTTGCACGCTGTGAATGAGAGACAGTATCTTATTCCAGCGTCGTGACCCAGTGTAGCCCACAGGAGTGGCGGGGAGCAGCAGTTTTTGCGGTTACCCGATCCGTTCAGCCCCCTGGATCAGGAAGCCTACTGTTTCTTAATTTTATGAGCCCACCTCATGTTCTTTTTAATGTGCCTATACATCTAGCGATGATGGCTAGATTCAAAATCTCTCTCTTAATCAAATCTGATTAGAGAGAGATCAGTCAGCTGCCCATACACTGCAGGCTGATTCCCGATCAATTTCAGCATGAAATCTCTCGGGAATTGTCCGAGCCCACCGCATCTATCACCTCACCGCTGTGTGTGTCCACTGCCTCACTACTATGTGTGTGTCCACCACCTCGCCACTGTGCGTGTGTGTGTATGTAATGTATATGTGCTGTAATGTGCATTTATGCATTACCTGTCCTGTGTCACGTTGTCCGTCCGTCTTCCACCTCTCTTCTATTAGCCGCATACACGCTGCTGGTGTGGTGCGTGTGAGATGTCATGCATCGGGGTCCAATGCATCGGCAGCATGTATGCGGCTAATACAAGAGAGGCGGAAGACGAACACCGCGACATAGGACAGGTAATGTATAGATGCACATTACAGCACATATACATCACACACATATATCCACACACAGTGCCGGGGGTTTTGTCGCTCGTTCCGATATCGCTCACCATTATTACTGTCGCCATCTGATTGAGCAAGTCGACCCGACATCTTGCAGCATGTCCAACTGATTAATACAACCAATTTCAGCCGAAAATTGGTTGCATCGTTGATCCGGCATGCAATTGGCGGCACCAATTTTCATTCGATTATAATTATTGAATCGGGTGGTCGATCGGCTGCCAAGTCGCCTGATTTGTGGCCACTTTTATTGTGTTGTGGGCAGTGATTGGTGCCATGCATTTTATCCTTCAAAGTTATGTCCTGCAATGAATTTCATTCGCTTTTTAGGCATGCTTTAAATTCCGACTCTGATGAAATTTAGAAATTTTGCATGAAATTCCAAACAAATTCCAAATTTCATCGATTTCGTGTTTGCCTTGTGAAATTGTGAATAAATTGTTAAGTGTAGCAGAAATATTTTGCAAACAAATTTCACAATAGGTTACATTTTTGGATGTTAAATGCAACTTACAAATATGAACCTTCAATGTCAGAGGTCAGAATTCTTCCTTTTTTTTTTCTTTTTTTTCCGCTACTGATGGAAAAAAATGTGCATTACACAAGCGTATTTTCACAGAGCTTTCAGAATTTATGCATCAGAATTTGTAAATTAAGAATTTTGACTTTGGCATTCAAATTTCATGATTTCAAGTTTAAAGTCAGAATATGGAACTCTGTGAAATCTGTGTGCTCATCCCTAGTTCCCTTGTATTACATATGATGAAAATAGCAATATTAAAAAAAACACTGGATGCGCTGTTATAGTGTGTGCATTACCGAGTGCCAGAATGCAAAAAAAAAACTGTGAACAGGGCCTTTGAAGTCATTCGCCAGTAGTCTATGCTATTACACAGTGTTCAGTTACATTGCAGAATAACTAATTTGTTCTCCTGAGTTTCCGCCCCCCTATGAGATAATTTTCATAGCCTCTTGAAAATAATTTTGAAGCATTTTACAATTGAAAGGGTACCTAAAAGTAGGTGAAAAAGTACTATCAAGGTTATTTTGAGTGTTTTCTTGCTTGCTTGGGGTTTAAAAGTCATTTTATGAAAAGTGAATTGCAAATGAGCCGGAGTCAACTCACTGCCCGTACAATCCTATGGGCCTGTTCACAGTACTGCATTGTAACTGATTGCGTTATTCATGCAATCTTTGCATTAAAGTATGTGTCCAATCTCCATGGCAGTTCACACTCAAAACTCATGAGTTATGCAACTGGCCACTGTGAACCTAGCCATACTTAGTGTTGCTGAAGCATTGACCAAATCAGAGCACGGTAAAGAGAGGAGAGCGCAAGAGCAATTTTACAATAAACCATAAATGGAAACAATGTGAAAGCACTTGCTCTAACAATTATTAACCACTTCCCGACCGCCCACTACACAGGGGCGGCGGGGAAGTGGAGCCCTGCAGGACGGCCTCACCCACAGAGGCGGCGGTCCATTTAAGGGCATGGGCGGAGCGATCGCGTCATCCGTGACGCGATCCTCCGCCGGCGCCTGTCACCGCTCGCCGCAACATCCCGCCGGCTATACGGAAGCGCCGGCGGGATGTTAACCCCGCGATCGCCGCATACAAAGTGTATAATACACTTTGTAATGTTTACAAAGTGTATTATACAGGCTGCCTCCTGCCCTGGTGGTCCCAATGTCCGAGGGACCACCAGGGCAGGCTGCAGCCACCCTAGTCTGCACCCAAGCACACTGATTTCTCCCCCCCCTGCCCCAGATCGCCCACAGCACCCATCAGACCCCCCCCTGCCCACCCCCCAGACCCCTGTTTGCACCCAATCACCCCCCTAATCACCCATCAATCACTCCCTGTCACTATCTGTCAACGCTATTTTTTTTTTATCCCCCCCCCCCTGCTCCCTGCCCCCTCCTGATCACCCCCCACCCCTCAGATTCTCCCCAGACCCCCCCCCAGTACCACCCCCCCTGTTTACTGTATGCATCTATCCCCCTGATCACCTGTCAATCACCTGTCAATCACCCGTCAATCACCCATCAATCACCCGTCAATCACCCCCTGTCACTGCCACCCATCAATCAGCCCCTAACCTGCCCCTTGCGGGCAATCTGATCACCCCCCCACACCAATAGATCGCCCACAGATCCGACATCAGATCACCTCCCAAATCCATTGTTTACATCTATTCTCTCCTCTAAACACCCACTAATTACCCATCAATCACCCATCAATCACCCCCTATCACCACTTGTCACTTTTACCTATCAGATCAGACCCTAATCTGCCCCTTGCGGGCACCCAATCACCCGCCCACACGCTCAGATTGCCCTCTGACCCCCCCTTATCAATTCACCAGTGCATTAATTACATCTGTTCTTCCCTGTAATAACCCACTGATCACCTGTCAATCACCTGCCAATCACCTATCACCCATCAATCACCCCCTGTCACCCCCTGTCACTGCCACCCATCAATCAGCCCCTAACCTGCCCCTTGCGGGCAATCTGATCACCCACCCACACCATTAGATCGCCCGCAAACCCGCCGTCAGATTACCTCCCAAATGTATCGTTTACATCTGTTATCTTCTCTAAACACCCACTAATTACCCATCAATCACCCCCTATCACCACCTGTCACTGTTACCTATCAGATCAGACCCTAATCTGCCCCTTGCGGGCACCCAATCACCCGCCCACACGCTCAGATTGCCCTCAGACCCCCCCTTATCAATTCGCCAGTGCATTAATTACATCTGTCCTTCCCTGTAATAACCCACTGATCACCTGTCAATCACCTGCCAATCACCTATCACCCATCAATCACCCCCTGTCACTGCCACCCAACAATCAGCCCCTAACCTGCCCCTTGCGGGCAATCTGATCACCCACCCACACCAATAGATCGCCCGCAGATCCGACATCAGATCACCACCCAAGCGCAGTGTTTCCATCTATTCTCTCCTCTAAACACCCACTAATTACCCATCAATCACCCATCAATCACTCCCTATCACCACCTGTCACTGTTACCTATCAGATCAGACCCTAATCTGCCCCTTGCGGGCACCCAATCGACCGCCTACACGCTCAGATTGCCCTCAGACCCCCCCTTATCAATTCGCCAGTGCAATATTTACATCTGTTCTCCCCTGTAATAACCCACTGATTACCTGTCAATCACCTATCAATCACCCATCAATCACCCCCTGTCACTGCCACCCATCAATCACCCCCTGTCACTGCCACCCATCAATCACCCGCTGTCACTGCCACCCATTAATCAGCCCCTAACCTGCCCCTTGCGGGCAAACTGATCACCCACCCACACCAATAGATCGCCCGCAGATCCGACATCAGATCACCACCCAAGCGCAGTGTTTCCATCTATTCTCTACCCTAAACACCCACTAATTACCCATCAATCACCCCCTGTCACTGCTACCTATCAGATTAGACCCCTATCTGCCCCTAGGGCACTCAATCACCCGCCCACACCCTCAGAATGCCCTCAGACCCCAGCCCTGATCACCTCGCCAGTGCATTGCTTGCATCCATTCCCCCCTCTAATCACACCTTGAGACACCCATCAATCACCTCCTGTCACCCCCTAGCACACCTACCCATCAGATCAGGCCCCAATTTGCCCCGTGTGGGCTCCTGATCACTCGGCCAAACCCTCAGACCCCCTTCCGATCACCTCCCCAGTGCATGGATTGCATCTATTTTCCCCTCTAACCACCCCCTGAGACACCCATAAATCACCTCCTGTCACCCCCCTAGCACTCCTATCCATCAGATCAGGCCCAATACAACCTGTCATCTAAAAGGCCACCCTGCTTATGACCGGTTCCACAAAATTCGCCCCCTCATAGACCACCTGTCATCAAAATTTGCAGATGCTTATACCCCTGAACAGTCATTTTGAGACATTTGGTTTCCAGACTACTCACGGTTTTGGGCCTGTAAAATGCCAGGGCGGTATAGGAACCCCACAAGTGACCCCATTTTAGAAAAAAAAGACACCCCAAGGTATTATGTTAGGTGTATGACGAGTTCATAGAAGATTTAATTTTTTGTCAAAAGTTAGCGGAAATTAATTTTTATTGGTTTTTTTTCACAAACTGTCATTTTTCACTAACTTGTGACAAAAAATAAAATCTTCTATGAACTCGCCATACACCTAACGGAATACCTTGGGGTGTCTTCTTTCTAAAATGGGGTCACTTGTGGGGTTCCTATACTGCCCTGGCATTTTAGGGGCCCTAAACCGCGAGGAGTAGTCTAGAAAACAAATGCTTCAAAATGACCTGTGAATAGGACGTTGGGCCCCTTAGTGCACCTAGGCTGCAAAAAAGTGTCACACATGTGGTACCGCCGTACTCAGGAAAAGTAGTATAATGTGTTTTGGGGTGTATTTTTACACATACCCATGCTGGGTGGGAGAAATTTCTATGTAAATGGACAATTGTGTGTAAAAAAATCAAACAATTGTCATTTACAGAGATATTTCTCCCACTTAGCATGGGTATGTGTAAAAATACACCCCAAAACGCATTATACTACTTCTCCTGAGTACAGCGGTACCACATGTGTGGCACTTTTTTACACCCTAAGTACGCTAAGGGGCCCAAAGTCCAATGAGTACCTTTAGGATTTCACAGGTCATTTTGCGACATTTGGTTTCAAGACTACTCCTCACGGTTTAGGGCCCCTAAAATGCCAGGGCAGTATAGGAACCCCACAAATGACCCCATTCTAGAAAGAAGACACCCAAAGGTATTCTGTACGGAGTATGGTGAGTTCATAGAAGATTTTATTTTTTGTCACAAGTTAGCGGAAAATGACACTTTGTGAAAAAAAACTATTAAAATCAATTTCTGCTAACTTGTGACAAACAAATAAAAACTTCTATGAACTCACCATACTCCTAACGGAATACCTTGGGGTGTCTTCTTTCTAAAATGGGGTCATTAGTGGGGTTCCTATACTGCCCTGGCATTTTAGGGGCCCTAAACCGTGAGGAGTAGTCTTGAAACAAAAATGACCTGTGAAATCCTAAAGGTACTCATTGGACTTTGGGCCCCTTAGTGCAGTTAGGGTGCAAAAAAGTGCCACACATGTGGTATCGCCGTACTCGGGAGAAGTAGTACAATGTGTTTTGGGGTGTATTTTTACACATACCCATGCTGGGTGGGAGAAATACCTCTGTAAATGACAATCTTTTGATTTTTTTACACACAATTGTCCATTTACAGAGGTATTTCTCCCACCCAGCATGGGTATGTGTAAAAATACACCCCAAAACACATTGTACTACTTCTCCTGAGTATGGCGATACCACATGTGTGGCACTTTTTTGCACCCTAACTGCGCTAAAGGGCCCAAAGTCCAATGAGTACCTCTAGGATTTCACAGGTCATTTTAAGAAATTTCGTTTCAAGACTACTCCTCACAGTTTAGGGCCCCTAAAATGCCAGGGCAGTATAGGAACCCCACAAATGACCCCATTTTAGAAAGAAGACACCCCAAGGTATTCCGTTAGGAGTATGGTGAGTTCATAGAAGATTTTATTTTTTGTCAAAAGTTAGCGGAAATTGATTTTAATTGTGTTTTTTCACAAAGTGTCATTTTCCGCTAACTTGTGACAAAAAATAAAATCTTCTATGAACTCGCCATACTACTAACGGAATACCTTGAGGTGTCTTCTTTCTAAAATGGGGTCATTTGTGGGGTTCCTATACTGCCCTGGCATTTTAGGGGCCCTAAACCGTGAGGAGTAGTCTTGAAACGAAATTTCTCAAAATGACCTGTGAAATCCTAAAGGTACTCATTGGACTTTGGGCCCTTTAGCGCAGTTAGGGTGCAAAAAAGTGCCACACATGTGGTATCGCCGTACTCAGGAGAAGTAGTATAATGTGTTTTGTGGTGTATTTTTACACATACCCATGCTGAGTGGGAGAAATATCTCTGTAAATGGACAATTGTGTGTAAAAAAAATTAACAAATTGTCATTTACAGAGATATTTCTCCCACCCAGCATGGGTATGTGTAAAAATACACCCCAAAACACATTATACTACTTCTCCTGAGTACGGCAATACCACATGTGTGGCACTTTTTTGCAGCCTAACTGCGCTAAGGGGTCCAAAGTCCAATGAGCACCTTTAGGCTTTACAGGGGTGCTTACAATTTAGCACCCCCCAAAATGTCAGGACAGTAAACACACCCCACAAATGATCCCATTTTGGAAAGTAGACCCTTCAAGGTATTCAGAGAGGGGCATGGTGAGTCCGTGGCAGATTTCATTTTTTTTTGTCGCAAGTTAGAAGAAATGGAAACTTTTTTTTTTTTTTTTTTTCTCACAAAGTGTCATTTTCCGCTTACTTGTGACAAAAAATAATATCTTCTATGAACTCACTATGCCTCTCAGTGAATACTTTGGGATGTCTTCTTTCCAAAATGGGGTCATTTGGGGGGTATTTATACTATCCTGGAATTCTAGCCCCTCATGAAACATGACAGGGGGTCAGAAAAGTCAGAGATGCTTGAAAATGGGAAAATTCACTTTTGGCACCATAGTTTGTAAACGCTATAACTTTTACCCAAACCAATAAATATACACTGAATGGGTTTTTTTTTATCAAAAACATGTTTGTCCACATTTTTCGCGCTGCATGTATACAGAAATTTTACTTTATTTGAAAAATGTCAGCACAGAAAGTTAAAAAAATCATTTTTTTGCCAAAATTCATGTCTTTTTTGATGAATATAATAAAAAGTAAAAATCGCAGGAGCAATCAAATAGCATCAAAAGAAAGCTTTATTAGTGACAAGAAAAGGAGCCAAAATTCATTTAGGTGGTAGGTTGTATGAGCGAGCAATAAACCGTGAAAGCTGCAGTGGTCTGAATGGAAAAAAAGTGGCCGGTCCTTAAGGGGTAGAAAGCCCTAGGTCCTCAAGTGGTTAAAGAGAACCCGAGGCAAGGTTCTAACAATGAAATCCCGATACAGAGGCTGGGTCTGCCTAAAGAGCCCAGCCTCTGTTTCTATTTAGATTCCCCCTAAGCCCTCCCTGCGCTCAGCGAGACCCCATAATTCACAGCCACGCTGCGGCTGTGTTTACTTTTGTAACGTCAGTCTCCGCTCTCCCCCGCCTCCTACAGAGCTTCGGTCCCCGCCCACGTCCCTTCCCTCCAATCAGCGTGGAGGGAAGGGACGTGGGCAGGGCCGGAGTGATGCAGGAGGCGGGGGAGAGCGCAGACTGGCATTACAAAGGTAAACTCAGCCGCTGCTGACACGCTCAGTGTCGGCAGCGCGGCTGTGAATAATGGGGTCTCGCTGAGCGCAGGGGGGGCTTAGGGGGAATCTAAATAGCAACAGAGGCTGGGCTCTATAAGCAGACCCAGCCTCTGTATGGGTATTTCATTGTTAGAACCTCGCCTCGGGTTCTCTTTAACATACAGAATGTGGCTAAAATTTGTAATGGAAGTAAATTGCATTATTGATTAGAACTAAAAAAATTATATTTTAGATAAGCACATGGAACATTTGTGTATCTTTGTCTTCCTAGTGGGTCTGGGTTACCATGAGCTATCTGGGTGTTCCTTTGTACCTTTGTTTTCAAATATATTTAACATGAACCTAAAACCACATATGCTCGGGAATATAGATGTATAAATTTCCCTAAGGGCTAAGATTAACCTGCCTCTTCCACCTACCAGATTTCAGTCATTTTATGTAATGGATAGGTTAATTGACCAATAGGGAAGCTAAGTAGCTGAACATACATTACTTCCACTTCTCCTGATTGCCTGATTGATTTTATCTGTTTAAATCTCTGAAGGTACAATTTTCTTTTTTTACTGTGTTGGTATGAAAATGACGCGGGCTGCCAGTGGGAATTTTTATGTCAATTATGAAAGTTAAACATAATAGCAGAGTGCAGTACTGCGTAATGTAACCCTAAAGTTGTAGTTCAGCCTCCCATTTCCCATGCATAATATAGCAAATACACACAGTTTGGTACTTTTTGCAGTAAATATGTTGAAAACCCTAACACTAAAGACCAAAACATTGCTTGGGTCTATAAATCAAGAAATTGACAATGTATCCTTGTGCCATTAAATTTTTCATAAAAATCGATAAGAAAAAATCACCACTCCCAGTCAGGTTTTTAGCGTCAATAAAAAAAAAACAACACATTTTGATATATCTCTACAACCAATAGTTTTTATCATATTGCTGTAAAATCTTTTTTTCTATTAATTGTAGCATACAGTATATGTCCACCTTAAAGAGAACCCGGGGTCCTAGTCTTTAAATCTCCGTATACTTAGTGATACTTAATCCCCCCCCCCACACACACACACACACACAGGCTGGGTCCCACTGATTTTGCAGGCCTAACCTAGCCTCTAACCTCTCCATCAGAGAAATGTGTTGATAGGGACAGATTCGCGTTATAAATAATAGTCTGCTAATAAGTTACACTAAAGTTTTAAGTAGGAAAGAGAGTGTTAACCCAGCTGCGATTATTACATATTATGGTTTCAGTGTTAACACCTGCTGTGTTCAATGTATAAGGTTTTCTCATGATATACCAGGTGAACTACATCTGCTCCATATGTCTAGGGCTTTTATGTCCTGGCAAATCGAATATAACTTTGTAATGCTATGTTTCAGAAGATTTGTTATATGCATACTTAAATCTTGGTTTCTTGACTTTTAAATTTAATAAAAACTATTGAAAGAAAGAAAGAACCTGAGGTGGCATATGATAATCCTAATAGGACCCAGAGGCTTGTCATGTGCACAATAACATGCCTCTGGGTCACTGTACCGCCGCTGCCAGACCCCCCCCCCCCCTTGCGCCATGCTGCACCCCCTTAAAAGATCACCATGCTAGCGACAATCTGCTTGTCGCTAGCTGCCTTTACTTATGTGAGGCTGTCGGTCAGCCTCGTAGCATCTCTGCCTGGATTCCAGGCTCCCCCCGCCGCTCCCCGCCTCGGTTAGCTTCCACCAATAGGAAACCAAGCCCCGACCCAGGAAGTACTTCTCTCGGGTTCTCTTTAACAAATGGTTGCAATCCTTCATCACCTTGCAGCAGATTTATTTAATCGAAACCAGGGCCCATATTCACTTTTATTAGTTCATTAGTTTTCTTGATATATTCATACTGTCAATAATATGCCCTTCAAACCCCAAGCAATCAAGAAAATACACAACATCATTTTGATATTACTTTTTCTAATACTTTTGGTTCTTTTTAATTATGAAATGCTGAAAAGTTATTTTAAAGAGATGATGAAAAGCTAGCACCTAGGAGAAAACTCAGGAGAGAAAGGGAATTGCATGTGGGCCCAGGTTTGCTGAATCACATGTGATATCTGCATTGGAGGTGCTTGGGAACGCCTTAGTAAATCAGGAGATGCTTGGAGATGCGTTAGCATATAACACCTTATATTGTTACGCTGTGGAAGTAGGAAGATAAATTGCTGCCTGATATGTTTCTCGCTTATGACTTATCTCAGAGGAAACAGGAGCCAACAAGTTTTTGTGTTCCAACATGTGTAGGGATAGCTACACCAAGTTGCATTCACTGGCGAGTGTCTGCCAATTACAGATATAAAATTGTCTCCCAGCCTGGCCAAAAATGGCCTTCATGTTGTGCCTTGTCATCCATCTACTGAGATGAAAAATCAGATTACTGCATAACTGCCTCTGTTGTATTATATGCCATATGGAACTGTCACATGGAGCCATTTGGTCATATTTACATCTAGATCGATGGACAAACAGATGCAGTTTTACTAAAGTAAATGAACTTTTTTATGCTTCAGAGTAGAGCAGACCTGGAAGAGAAAATGTTTTACAAGGTGCCAGCAAATAGCCAGTAGCAGACAGCTCACGGGTTTTGTTATTTATCTGTTAAATTCCACAGCTCTCTGCAAAAAGCCAGCAAGAACACTGCTTCATTCAACTGAAAGCAATAAGGATGTCTCTGTCGTCACTGAGGCTAGGTTCAACAAGCTCCAAATAAGCAGCTTGGGGAGTTTTTCTTACTGACTGCAGTGGAAGATATTTGGCCAAACACAGTTAAAACAGCTTGTAAATGGTAGACAAAATCAGTCACTGCACAAACCCCACTAGAGGGACAAATAAATGTGCCCAACACGTTTTCCACGCTAACTTGTTTACAGAACTTTTCAGCCTCAAGGTATAGGTGGAAGTCATTATGAAACATATAGAGCTTCTGGACTCAATGCACATTTGTCCTCCATGCTCACGTGAAAATGAGAACAGGGAGGAAAATAAACTGTGCACTGTTTGGAAAGGAAGGTCAGTAACAGAATGTCCAACCAGGGACTCTGACAAATTACCTCTGAAAATTATTTCCTCTCTACATTGCATTAAAGTTTCAGGAGCGGAAAACCCGCAATACCTAAATGCCACAGAACATTGTCAAACTTGTTTTTAAAGTTGCGGCCAAAACTTTTCAGAGTTTTCTTATTAAAGTAAAAAAGTGTAGTTTCCACATAATATCGATCTGCCAGTGTTATACCTGTGCTCTAGCGGAAAACACTTTCAAAAGTTGAAGATTGACTTTTCTACTTAAATCTTTTGGTGATGTGCTGAACAGTTGTTGGGCTGGGGACGGTCATGTGACACTAAACTTACATGCTGATATCAGTCTCACTAATGTTTGCACATTGCGTGTTGGTGATCTTTACAACCACATGTTACCAACACCTAGCAGAAAGAACAGGTAACCTGCTGATCTTCACTGAGGACCCTTAAACTCTACCCATCAATTTCAATGGCTGCTGTTAACCTTGTACTGGTTTCTTTTCAGACTACAATTAAACTTAATTGGCAACATAGATGGATCAGTAATTTAATTTGATTTACTGCTCCGTCATAAAAATGATCAGTGTTCAACTGATTTCAAGGGTAAAGTCACTTGATCAAAACTGTGATCTCGGCAAAAGGACATTTAAAGAGTAATGTAATGATTAAAATTGTTTAATTTTTTACCACACTTATTTATACATTTTTTAGTCAGTGATTGCCCATTGTAAATCCTTCCTTATCCTGATTATACATTCTGAAATTTATCTCAAGTGGCCACATCGTAAGTCTTGTCAGATGCAGCTCTGCGGAATGTTTCGGGGAATTCCGAAGCCAATGAAAATAACACCTGTCTCCCAGAATGCTTTGGGAGGAGAATTCAGCATAGCTAAATAACTTAGGCTAAGCATCACTGGGAGGGAAGGGACTACATGCCAATATACAGCAATATATAGATATAGGAATTGTTTCTTATGCTGAAACCAGGAACATGACCGTAAAAGTGGGTATCCTGAATTATTTACTGTATTATATTGATGTCACTACAGGGCCTCTTTAAATCTACAGTGTAGCAGTGGTTCTTTACTGGATCACCAGTGCAAAGCCACTGTAGCTGCTAAATTGGCAAAAGCCTGTTAGATTTCTGCTGGTAATCTGATTCGAATGTAAAACACAGTGGTTCATCTGCTGATATTCCTCACTGAGAAAAGTGGTTGAAGGATATGCACTGGGATTGACATCATCTCATAGTGTACCCATCTACAGCCATCATTATTAGACTGACCAGAAATGTAAAATATATATACAGTATATATATATATATATATATATATATATATATATATATATATATATATATATATATATATATATATATATATATATATATATATATATATATATAGCAAAAAAAAAAAATAGTGAGCAGTATAGAAGTAACAGAAGTAACATCCTTCTTATTGTTAATTCCCACAAAAATGTTCCAGTCTGTGAATATACGGTACATAAGGAAGATGGAATATGAGTTTTGGCATAATTCTATAGCAACATCTTTATGTATTGGCTAAAATCAATTAGCTGGTGAGATCAGCATTGCTCAAAGAGCACATACACATGAAGTGAGCATTAGTAGTCCAGTCTCTATTTTTTTTTCTTTTTAATGGATCGGGTAGCAGTCTTACATTTCAAGCACTGACAGATATGATTTGTAAGGAGGGAAATAGCAATCAGGTTAGTTAATCATTCCCCACAGCACCAGCAGTGTCTGCATACAATGTTTTTTTCTTCTCCATTTTTGGTACAAACAGGAATGTTTTTGTTTATTTAGTCACCAGCAAAATAGACAGTCTGATCATATTATGTCTGTTATGTAATGTGCATGCATTCCAGTGTTTAAATGGAACCTTAGCAAGCTCCTGGCTGCACTACTGCAGCATGAACAGGAGCCTGAAAGTTAGTTAAAGGGAACCTGAGGTAAGAGACATATTGGAGGCTGCCATATTTATTTCCTTTTAAACAATGCACATTTCCTGGCTGTCCTCCTGATCCACTGTCTCTAATACTTTTAATCATAGACCCTGAAAAAGCATGCAGATCAGATGTTTCTGATAAAATTCTGACACAATTAGCTGCATGCTCATTTTAGGTATGTGATTAAGACAATACTAACTAGAAAGAGTATCAAGACTGCCAGACAACTGGCATTGTTTAAAAGGAAATAAATATAGCAGTCTCCATATGTCTGGCACCTTGGATTCCTTTTAACCATACATTTTTGTAGTAGTCAGTGGAGCTCTCAAGCTTAGAGGAAAGCAGCTGGAATGGAACATACCTGATTCAGCTGCTTTCCACTATACTCAAAAATGTTTGTTCACACCATTGATGTGATGTTTAATGGAGCCCAATAAATCCTAATTGCAGCAGGTTGGATAACTGCACTGGCTGTTTTTCTTCCTAGAGTCAGCCCATGGTGACACAAAGGACATTATCATAAATTCTGATAGCATTGCAAGGTTATAAAACTGCTAAAAGACTTAAAGGGGAACTGAAGTAAGAGGTATACAGAGGCTGCCATATTTATTTCCTTTTAATCAATACCAGTTGCCTGGCAGCCCTGCTGGTCTATTTCTCTGCAGTAGTATCTAAATAACACCAGAAACAAGCTTGCAGCTAGTCTTGTCAGATCTGACTTTAAAGTCAGAAACACCTGATCTGCTGCATGCTTGTTCAGGGGCCATGGCTAATAGTATTAGAGGCAGAGGATCAGCAGGGCTGCCAGGCAACTGGTATTGCTTAAAAGGAAATAAACATGGCAGCCTCCATATACCTCTCTCTTCAGTTGTCCTTTAAAGTATACTGAGATGAATATAGCACAAACATTTATACGTACCTGGTGTTTCCTCCAGGCTCCTGTAGGCTGTGGGCTCTCTCGCCATCCTCCCAGGTCACTCCATTCTTCTGCAGTCTTCTCTGGTAAAATCGTAGACTGGCCAAGTCACACTCCATTGTGCACGCTTGGTCCTGGCCATAAGCCACTTGATTGTGTTTCTGTGGCCCGGAGCACTCTGTGCTTGCACACTTCGCTAAGATTGTAATGACATAGTCACAGAAGGCTCCAGGCCATGAGAGCATGACCAAGGCCAGGGCTGCGCTTGCACAGTAGTTAGCATCTACTGGAGATGACTACAGAAGAACGGAGTATTCAGGAGGACGGCAAAGGAGCCCATGGTCTACAGGGAGATGGAGATAGTCCCAGGTAAGTATGAATGCTCTTAGGTTTACTTTAATGTTAATAATTAAAAGATCCATACATTTAGTTTTACTGCAATAAAGGTATAGAGGAAGAGAAAATGTAGATACACAAACAGAAGAATACAGTAAATAAAACAGCCAGCTTCTCATCCAGACATGGGGAGGAAGAAGCAAGAACATTTATTGGACTGAAAATGTGTGTAATTACTTGGCGAAAGGAGACAGAGCTAGCATATGCCTCTTAGGATAAAGATACCCAGGTGTTTTATACAGTGTCGGGCTGTTTGAAATATAACAATCTAGCAAATGCTGGTATGTAAATTCCTTGGAGATTCACATTTAATCTGTCAGGTCTATGTGCTGTGAGAAAAGTGTTTAGTATTGTTGATTTCCCTGGGCAGTCCTAGTTTAGTCGAAGCAAAAAAAATATGAACCAATCACTTTGGGTTAATGGTCTTAGGCAAAGTTGTAGGGGACCTCTGTTAATGTAATTTTACCCCGACTCGGAATCAGACTTTCTTCACTTTTACCGAGTAATATGCGTTTCTCCTAAATCCTGCAGATTCGAAAAGCCAAGTTACCAGTGTTTCAGCAAATAGTAATTGAGGTATGACAATTCAATGAGTATGTAATTAAAGTAAATGTATTTATAGCATTATTATTATTATTATTATTATTACCTTTATTATGCAATCTGAACAAATAGAAACGCTGTGCAATGCTTTACCATTTTTGTCCAAAATGTATCGAATTGGTCAATCGCTCAGGATGGAAGTTCTTGTTCGATGGGTGGTGGGTCAGGAGCGGTGGCAGGTTGATGTCCCATAGGGTTGCACTACAGTGCAAAGCTGCAGTTAGAGTTTTTATAGGTTTCATGCTGAATTCTATTAGAAACATGAAATCTATTAAAACTATATGCCTTGTGTGTGGCAGTAATAGACTGATAATCGTATCTAAAGGCCATCTATAATAATATTAGTTCCAGTATGTGTACAACGCTTTTCTCCTGTCGGACTCAAAGCGTGTGCAAGACAGCCACTAGAGCATACTCAGTAGGCAGTAGCAGTGTTAGGGAGTCTCGCCCAAGAACTTCTTAGAGACTAGGGGCTTGATTCACAAAGCCGTGCTAACAGTTAACATGTGAAGTGCCGTTCGTTGACTTTTGCGTGCGCAAAGTGCCACGATTCGCGCGATTGTGGACTTTTTTGTGCACAAATTGCCACGATTCGCACAATTTGCGCACACAAAAGTCCGTGATCATGCGAATCGCGGCACTTTGCGCACAAAAGTCCACGAACGGCACTTCATGTGCTAACTGTTTAGCACACCCATGCTAAACAGTTAGCATGGCTTTGTGAATCTAGCCCGAGGTGTTGGCTTACTGAAATAGGTAGAGTCAAGATTTAAATCCAGGTCTCCTGTGTCAGTCCTCTATCTGAAGAGATTGACCCATTCATTGATTTTGACCCAAATCAACTGGACATTTGATCAGGCCAAACACTGCATCAATTTATAGCAGAATCGGAGTGATCATATTGGTCGGATATCGCATGGAAAAACAGTATGACCATGTTAATGCCCTTAACGATTGGCCATCATTAATGCTGTTAACGATGGCCAGGTGATAGGTAGTTCATATACTGAAAGCTACTTATCACCTTGAATAGGATATGGCACAATGTGTATTGTGCAGGATAAGTAAACATGACCAATCCGGTGTACATCCCCCCCAATCTGTGCATGGGGGAGGGCAGAATTTCAGCAGCAGACGATAGCAGGGAGAGGAAGAGTCAATGCAGCATCCCTGAAAGAACTGAGGCACCTAAAACCATTGAGGATTAGAGTGTGTATAATTATGTTATTGTTTTATACAGCACACTGAGCTTACAGGTGCAAATAACATTGTTCAGGAAAATGATCAGCTAGTAAATTATAACGTTGGGCGAAGTGGCCCAAAGGAAAGTGATGCATAAGTATCTGTGTGCACAACAGTATTATTTTGTCAACATAAACGCCACTTAAGGTTAGAAAGTAAGCCTCTGTTAGATTCATGGTAATGCATGTGTTTGGCCTCTGCACTTCACTTCAAGAGGCTTGGATTTCACAGCCCCTCCTATTCCCCCTCCCAAATGTAGTGCTCTAGTCCAGATCAATGTCAGTATTTAAATGGATCAGTTATTTGAAAGCTGTCTGTTGACCTTCTTTCATGATTGATTGCATGAAAAGTGCACAGGAGTGAAGTTTCCAGCTAAGAGAGCAGTCACCGCTCACTGCTTTCCCCTGATTCTCCCTATAGGCAGCTAGAGTTTCCCACAGAGGAATAGACTGCCTCCACTGATGCGTGGCCTGGAAGTCTCTCAAGTAACCATAATGAAGCTGAAAGGTACTTCTTGCCATCTCTTATGGCCTGAAGGAATTATTGATGAAGAGAGGGGACAGGGGCTGGAAGTGCGCTTGCCTTATGCACACTCGCTGACACAAGGCCTGGAAATGCAGGTCTGTAGATGTGTGTAATAGCATAGCCGCAGGGCTTTAGCCTTTACCTTCTACCAGCTGAAGAAATGTATCTGCAGGTACAAAGTGTAAAGAGCTTGACCTCTAACTGTAGCTTTCCCTCTGGGAAGAAGTGCATATCTTTATATTTTTAGTGCAATGTATTTCTCAGGAATAATAATGAAAATACACTCTCAGATCTACTCTGTCTCCTGTCTGAACTAAAGGTGGAATAGCAAAATAAGCATGATTTGCACACAGCGTTTATGGGGATAAAACGGTTGGCGAAAGAATGCATACTAAATGCAAAGCTTTGATTTACGTTCAAACGCTTCAAGTGACAAAATCTTTTGTAATAGCCATTAAATATTTGCTCACGTCTCCAGAAGTGGCTGGTAAGTGAGACAGGAAAAATAAAGAACACATGTAGAATAGTAAAAATCATGTAACCACATGAGAATCAAAGTCTAGCATCTTCAAAGTGGCTGCCGCTGTCCTCTGTGTCTGGAAGTTGCTTAGAATTTCTTTCTGCAACTTTTCCTTTGAGCAGACATAGCATTTTTGGGCTGAGATGCGCTTTACCTTAAAGGGTATGAAACCCTGCACCTTTCTGCCTCCCACAGATCAGCAGAAGCACTTCCACTGCCAATAAATGTTTCTATATTGAACTATTGATTTATAGATAGCAGGCAAAGACAGGACAGAGCTCTATCTCATAGCCTGTACCTGTGTATATATGAAAAAGGCACCTGTAAAAAAGGGCACAGGGGATTGCTGCGAGTAGAATATCTGCTGGATTCCAACAGTAAAAAATCTGTAAGGTTTACTGATATTTTACTATAGCTAAACCTAACACAACTCTCACATAGAATCCTTCCTCTACCGATGCCGAACCCTAACCCCCCCTGGTGGTGCCTAACCCTAAGGCCCCTCCCCTCACAGTGGTGCCTAAACCTAAGACCCTCCCCTAGCCTGGTGAAACCTAAGAACTCCTTCTGGTGCCTAAGCCTGAGACCCCCCCCCCCCCCCCGTGGTGTCTAAAACTAAGATCTCCCCTAGTTCCTAACCCTCTTAAACCTTAACTCCCCCTCTGCCGCAAAACCACGATATGAGGCAAGGAAGATACATTTCAGAGCTGGGAGGCACCTGATTAGCGGCAGTGATACAAAATTTTGCAACCCGTTAGCATTGCAGGTGCTGGGACTTTGCGAAAATGCTCATTGTGGCATTACATAGCCAGCTTTTACAATAGGCGCCTGTGGTGGGGAAGTTTTTTCCGGTTTGGTGTACCTGTATTCAGTTTACACCTGAGATCAGTGGGGAAGGGAAAGGCCATGTGCACACTGGCAATAAAAACATTCCATTTAGTGTAATGAAACAGAACAGATCTTATGCAGAATAAAAAAAACCTGTTCTCATTAGTTGGTTTGGAATGGATCCATTTGTTCCGTTTCATCACGCAGGGAACTCAGGTATGGGTAGTCTGTGATAATTCCGAATCCCCCAGATGAAGTGGATGGTGACAGAGGCTAACAGAATTAATGCTAGCCTAAAAGAACAGATGATTCCTATTCTCACTACTGTAGGATGCTTGCCGCACGCGTTTTGCAAGAGAATTACCTGCCGCCCTCCATTTGGATCCTCCTGCATGCTAGAAATGTCGGTATGCTAATCCTAGACCCCTTTCAGAAGCATCAGGATGCAATTGGTTTGCAGTTCCCCAATGGGAATTGTCCCTCCCCATAACTGAAAAAAGGCTGTACAGTATATAGTAGTGGCCTGCAAATTTTATATACCTACTGTCAATTTATAGAGTACTCATAGCAAAAGTGACATACTTTAAAACTGAAATACTTTACTTATGTGTGTTCACCTTATGTTTCAACTGTAGCTAATGACATATTCTTGGCTATATCTTTCTTGATTTTTTTAAGAAATAAAAAGAACCTTTTACTAATGTGTGTCACTTAGAGGAAGTGTTTAAGCTTTGACATCTAAATAATTATGATAAAACGATACCCATATATTTTATAGTGCATCAGTTCTCACTTACTTTTTAAGTAGAACAGAATGTATGATAAAAAGCACTTCCTGTGACTATATAATACTTTCTTTGAGTAAATGCCAAAAACGTTCCATTTATGGAATTGCATTAGACTCCACCAGCCTCCTAGTGCTAAAATATGGTTGACGTTTTATTCCCTGGGTCAGTAAGTCCATCATTAGCTGGACTCTTCTGTGATTTGTTGGTACAGGTAATTTCATAAACCATTACTCTACACCATTATGTAGACATGCTACCATAATTTATATACTCACTTAGGAGGCTGACAAGAGGCTTGGAATGTGAAAGTTTCTAATTGGGAGAAGGCCAAAACACAAGAATAATATCTGTTACGTTGCTAAATGCTTTAGATTTCAGTTCAGCAATGTGCTGCAAAATTCAACTCTTTGCTGCGATAAGCAAATTCCTAAAGGCCAAATGAAAAACAGAAAGGAAAGGTTTTCATCGGGCTATAAATATGCAATACTAGTCATCACCAATGAAATGTTTATGTGATAAAATAGGAATACTTAAGAAGCTAAAATGAAATAGGTAGCTAGGATGCTCTCAGATCACTGGAGCACAGTGTCATAAAGCAGTTTCGGTATTACTATATCAAAATAGTGAAACTTTGCTTTCTCTTTCAACGACCTTCCTGCTTTGGAATGTAGTTTGATAGCATTTGTTGTACAATAAACTGCTGGAATGGGGTGTTTCACTGTCCAGCAGGTCTAGTTCCTGATAAGTTGCCTGACCGTGACCATGTCAACACATTGAAAATAGGCAGTGCCATGCCTGATTCTTTGTTTTCAGTAGAAAATACAGGGTGCTAGTAATGGAACAACAGATCAACCATCTATAAACCCAAATGCTGTATTTAGAGTTGCTCTTTCAAATGCAGAAACCTAATTTGAAGTAATACCCATGAATGCAGAAATGCATTTAGCCCCAGTGTGGGTTTTAAACCCCATTTGAAAGCCCTGTACATATTTAGCCGTT
This sequence comes from Hyperolius riggenbachi, assembly GCF_040937935.1. NCBI lineage: Eukaryota > Metazoa > Chordata > Amphibia > Anura > Hyperoliidae > Hyperolius > Hyperolius riggenbachi. The sequence continues at coordinate 245,087,791 of NC_090646.1, forward strand.
AGGGACAAGGGATCGTCATTGATCAGATGCAAATACTCCTATGTATATGCAGAATAATGCAGTTTTTAATGCACAGTTATGCATTTTGAAAATGCCCGGGTGAGATTTAAATTTCTCATCTTCAAACTGCATAAATTTGCATACTTCTGCCGCTACTCAGAATTATCTGCAATTCATTGACCATTCCTATTAAGGACCATCACAGGTGAGCATTAATGTAGCTGTTTCACAACATCTTCACTGATCCATCATGACGGATAGCTGTACAACAAATGTGCGCATTGTACTTCCCACTGTGGGCAACACTCATGGTCCCACTCTCATTTCTATGGAAAAGACCAGGCTGCTAAGCTGTTACCAACCATGCAACTTGCCTTTACAGAGATGGTTCCTGAACCTTTCATCTGAAATGGTCACTAACATCCATTCTGGACAATAGTAATTGAGCATATGTATGAGGCTTTAGGGCTGGGATGTAGAACTCCAGTGCATTTTTGGCAGAACTTAAATGAATTGATTGGACTGAATCAGTAAAGGTGTGGTTCATCAAGTAGAACACATTTCTCTATTTCTCAGTCCACACCGGCATGGATATGGCCCTAGAGGACTGCAGTTTGGCCTCCCTGCTTTCGGGTAATGAGTGCGTATAAAACTCAGGTACTCTGATAACTGCACTCATTGTGATGTTTAACATTGAACACGTTGCTACAACAGAATACTTGACTGTCCATCAAAACTAAAACCGCAGTAGACTCAAAAGAAAGAGCAAGCTAGATTATCAGTAGTAACATCACACGTAAAGCATCAAACCTCAAGTGATAGCAATTTGGAGGCTGCCATCTTTATTTTATTTTAAAAACGTCAGGTTCCTGGCAGCTGTCAAAATGATCAATTGGCTTCAGTAGTGCCTGAGTCACACATCTGGAATGAGCAGGCAGCAGGGAAGTCGGATCTAAGTCCAATCATCTGATCTTCATGGCTCAGAAAGTATAAGATGCGTAGGATACGTATAATAGCCAGGTAACTAGCATTTCTAAATTTAAATAAAGATGGTAGATGACCTCACCTCTGGGTTGCTCTTGTGATTATTTCAAGTTCAAGGTTACACACACCATCCCGTTTAATGTGCAATTTTATAGTAAGTTGTTGCTTTATAAATAAAAGATAATATTAAGGAGTGATACAAATAATAAGTGCAGGCAACCATGTTTGGAGAAGAGGATTTATTTTCCTACGGATTGTATTTATTTTACCTTCTAAACGTATGTTTCCCTAAGTTTCACGTTCTCCTAATACATTTTCTACAGTTCGTTGCTGGATAATGGGGCTCATATTCAATTAACTTTTTCTCTTGAGTTTTCTCCTAGGTGATATTTTCAAACCTGTCAATAACACGACTTTTAAACCACTAGGATAGGAAGCGGGAAACTACTACCTACTTTTTGATCATTTTTCAATTGCAAAACGCAGAAATGTTACTTTAGATAGAAGATAAAAAATTATCTCCTAGGAGAAAACTCAGGAGAAAAATTGAATTGCATTTGGCCCGGGTGTGAAAACATGCATGTTACATTGCAATTGTTCATGCTATGAAAATAACATTCGAGTTTAAAGTGCAGAGTGTGTAGCATTATGCCTTTATTGTAGCCAGGGCCAGCTACTATGAAACCACCTGAATCATTGGATTTAGGTGACAAAATCTAGGGGGTGGCGCCAACAACATCAATATGCAGAGTGGCCGCAGCTCAGCAGAATTGGTCCATCTCAGAGTCCTCCCCCCTTCTGCATGGTGCCTTTCCTACCACTGTGCGGCATCTTCTCTTTGTAGGCACCCAATGCATGTCCTGTTACATCAGGAGCCTAGGGAGAGATACTGCTGCATGGTGATAGGAGAGGGAAAGTGCAAAAAGAAAAGAGAACCTGGTAATAAGCCAGGTAAATCTGCTGCAGCCACTCTGTATTATGTGAGGGGGGAACACAAGGCCACTCTCCTTGTATGCCTGGGAGGGGATGGAGGGGGAAACACACTGGTCACACTCCTCATTTGACCAAGGGGAGATGGAGGAGCTCTCTGGCTGCACTCCTTATGTGCCCCTGGGGGAATCCATGGACCACACTCCATGTTTACTGCGGGGGGGTGGGGGTGCATATTGGAGGGGATAGGCAGCGCAATCTTCAAAACTGGCCCTGATTGTAGCATGGGTGTCAATCATGCAATGCACATAGTATGAACTAAGGGTGCGCTTCCACTATAATGTGCAAACCAAAGGGTACATTCCAACTATTCCTGCTGCACTGCATGATAATACCGCATGTGAATGAATTCACCAACCTTACAGTTGTATGTGCAAGCTTATGTCCCTGCATCATAATATTGCTTTATCCTAACTACCTGTGTGCAGTGCGTTTCTGGATAACATGTGTGAATATGAGCACATTGTATACACATTGACCTGGTTTTTAAATAACATATATGTGTGCAGTGTGCATTGCAGCACATACATTGACATGTACGTTGTGCAACAGTGTGAACTAAGCCTAACTAGCCCACAGATAGAGATAAGAGTAAAGCCAGGAGCTATTAATGCTTGGCATATGCCAATCTAATGGAAATAGCACAGGCAATTATTTTCCAGGTTAGCTGTTTCCAGGCAGATTATTGCTGTAGCTATAGTTTCATAAAACAAAATAACAAATCGCACACAATCCCGTTTAATAATACATGTCGAAAATATTTATTTCACAATATTTTCTCTCCTGTAGAGCAGTAAATTTATTTATGTGTACTTTGACGACCAGATAACAAGGTAAACAATACAATAATGACTGTGTTTGGATATTTGTGCGCAGTTTAGTTATCATTCCTTGTTAGTGCAGTACAGAGCTATGCCTGTGCAGAGGGCACACAAGGACAGCCATCTTTCTTTACACCTACAGCACAGAACATTCTCTGTTCTCTGCGTCTGTTTGATGGTAAGATTGCTGTTTATATTTATATCACAGGAAAGCTCATGTAAGTGCAGACAATTATTAGACCTAAAAACAAGATATTGCATAATAAGAGCTTCTATCAGCACAGGTGTTTTAACAGCCACTTGTACGACCAGAGCTTGAAAGTTTATGTAATGAAATGTGTTTTTTTTTCTAGCCATTAGTCTTTTTCAGACAAGGCTAAGATCAGTAGAAATAACTGTATTGAAAAACAGGTAGTTCACTGTGCCTGAAAGCATACCTGGCTGTTCCCATGGAGAAACAGCACAAGCTGCACCTAAATAGTCTAGCTTTGCCTCTCAGTTACCCCACCACCTTACCATTCAGATACCTCTAGGGGGCCCTATGGCCCCGATTCTCTCATTTCACATCTCTGCTGTCTTTTTTATCCAGTACCCCACACTCTGAGGCTGTGTGTACTGCTACTTACTGCTTGCATGCCAATGGGGAAGGGAGTGGTGTCAGGAAAACGGAGGGGAGGCAAGTGGAAACGCAACCACACCAGTCGAGGAGTTGGGGCCATTGCTGCACTTCTGTCTTAAGCTCAACACACACCATACAATCTTGGTTGTACAGATTTACCAAATCTATGTAGTATAAGGGCCAACAGATTAAAAATACCTTGAATGATTGATTGGATAAGCTCTTATACTACATGAAAGTGGTAAGATTGAACAACCAAGATTGTATGGTGTGTGTTGAGCCTTAGACACACTGTGATCTCGCTGTTGCACTAGCACCCAAACAGATATAGGTTCACGGAAAGGTGCCATAGATATAATATGCGTTTATTAGGTAATTTTTTTTAGCCCCTGTATTTGGCGGCTCCTTAATTTATTTCCTTTTAAACAAAAATGGGTCATTAGAATAAGTACTCTCAAAATGTGATCATCAGCAGTCCCGTTGGGAAGGTATTTATTTCCTTTTAAACAAGGCAAGTTGCCTGGCAGACCTGCTGATCTATTTGGTTGCAGTGATATCTGAATAACACCAGAAACAAGCATGCAGCTAATCTTGTCAGATCTGACAATAGTGTCAGAAACACCTGATCTGCTGCTTGCTTGTTCTGGGTCTATATATTAGAGGCACAGGATCAGCAGGATGCAGGTCAGGCAACTGGTATTGCTTAAAAGGAAATACATATTGCAGCCTCCATATTCCTCTTGCTTTAGTTGTACTCAATGTAGATCATCAATGTAAGCAACTCCCACTGGTTTACATTGATCACACGGTCAGGAGCCAATGAAAGCAACTCCTGACCAGCTCACAGAGCTCTGTCGTCATAGAGATGGCAGAGTGGGTGCACTGAGGCGACAGGTGTGCAGTGTGGACGGCAGTAGCTGTGGTTATGTGCGGCGATTTGTTGTTATGTGCAGGTTTCTGGTATCAGCATTCTCTGGTCCTCAAGGGGGCAGTGACCGCTGGTACTGAAGGATTTAAGCTAGATGTAGGCACATAGCGTTTACCTAATGAAATGAAATCCTGTCTTCCCCATTGGCTTCAGTGCATTCTGCTTTCCTTCTCTGTCGCTCTTCCCAGTAGTGCTGTGTGAAGGCGCTCATTCGGAACAGCATTTTTATATAAAGAGAACTTCAGCCAGCCTACTGAAAGTTAAACTCTCTTTAATAGAGACAATGGGAGAATACTTATTAAATATCACACAGTGAATAGTAATCTCTCTTATTAAAGTAAAACTCTCTGTTTGTGTAAGTTGATCTGTGTGGAGAGAACATTTCCTTATTTATTTTCCTGGCTTTCTGGAGGTAATTTTCATTAGTCCCTGCTTGATAATGGAGCAGTGAGATACTGAATCTTAATATCCTAGTATGTTGCTCTGCAGGTTATCACAAGCAGCACATGTTCATTTTCATTTTCATTAGTGGGCTAACATGGAACACCTTGCTATGTCTACTCTTCAGCAAGTGGCAGACTTACACCATTCGGTGCTGCAAAATAATTTATGTCAAGCTGTGCCCTAAGCAGCATTTCATGTGTCATGAATGCTTGTTATTTTTGTCTTTATGAGTTTCATTTAATAAAACACTGCAATGACCTACAGCAAGCAACCAGCTAGAGTCCCTACTTCCCCAGACTGAAATAAAAAGATTGCTTAAAGGAAACATGTAGTAAGGGCAGCCATCTTTATTACCTACTATAAGATGCTGCTTGCCTAGCTGTCATGCTGATCCTCAGTCATTGGCTCTGGTCTGGTACAATTATCTTCTCTCCTAAGTTTTCTCCCAATAAGTGTGTGTGTGCGTGCGTGCGTGCGTGCGTGCGTGCGTGCGTGTGTGCGTGCGTGCGTGCGTGTGTGTGTGTGTGTGTGTGGTGTGTGTGCGTGCGTGCGTGCGTGTGTGCGTGCGTGCGTTCTACAAAATAACTTTTTAGCACTTACAGCGGACCTGAACACAGAACGTCCTTCTGCTCTAAAAGATAAGCAACAGCATAATAACTTTTAAAGAAACATGTATCTTAGTTACAGTTGACACAACTACTGCAATAAATCTGCAGTGTATCTACTTCCTGCTTTCATGGAAGCAAACATGAGGTTAACATCCTATGTTTACAAATTAGCTTCTCTGCCATAGCAGAGGAGATTCCTGAGCTGAAACAGCTGAGAGATCATATTATGGGCGTGATTGGTCACAGATGAGGAGGATTAGACAAACTAAACTCTCGAAATACATACAGGGTGCTTTTCTTTCTATATTCCTTCTGTCCTGTGCAAGAGTTCAGGTCCACTTTAACAAGTGAAAAATATGCTATTAGTAGAAGTAGGTAAAAAGAGTACAATAATCAACTGATCAATTACTTGCTGTACTTGCTAGTATTGACTTGTGTAAAGAAAACTTACAGTAGAAAAGTAAAGAAAAAATCTTGTGGGGAGGAATCATTATTCTTAAACGGAATCCAAGGTGAGGGACATACGAAGGCTGCCAATATTTATTTCCTTTTAAACAATACCAGTTGCCTGGCAGTCTTGCTGATCTTTCTGGTCATTAGTGTCTGAATTACAAACTAGAAACAATCATGCAGCTAATCTTGGCAGATTTTTGTCAGAAACATCTGACCTGCATGCTTGTTCAAGGTCTTTGGCTAAAAGTAATAAAGGCAGCGAATCAGCAGGATAGGCAGGTAATATGCATTGTTTAAAAGGTAATCAATACTGTATGTCTCTCACCTCCGGTTCCCTTTAACACTCATGAAAAGGTTTCGCTTGTTTTCTGTACTCCTTGCATTGGGGACCCTCTTTTTGCAGAAGTAACCCTCGGATAGGAGACAGAAAGTCTTTGGTGCCATCTATCTCATTGGATCTGGATATTACACTGTTACCTGTATAGCCACAAAGATCAGTTAATGTGGCTTTCATTACTATCCCATAGAGTGGGTGCATTGGAGGGGTGGACTCAGGCCCGGATTTCTGCAAAGGCCACGGCCTAGGGCGATAAAATCAGATAAGATCAGAAGGGCGGCAGGACTTGGAGAGAGAAGAGGTCATATGTCAAAGTAAATCATCTCCTCTGTTCCCGCAGTGCAGCCATCCAGCGCCCTGCTCTGCACTAATAGCTGAATTCCAGAGTTCCCCAATCCCTGCACCTCTCACTTCCTGATGTGTTATAACAATCAGGATCAATCATAACTGTCACCTGATGATCCAGTTATGATCGACATACAGTACAAGTGGATGTGAGAAATACCAGGGATTTACATTACAAAGCAGATAAAACTAAGTTCCGCTGAGTTCTAATGCAGGCATTCACAAACATTTCTGCTAGTTTCTTTGCCTTCTTTTTTTACAGCTGTGACACTGACCCCAGCAGTTGTAAATTACACTTTCTTATCTAGCCGTAATTTATTGCTTTTTTTTCTTCCTAGCCAGTGATCTCGTCTCTGCTTAAGTTAACTCTTTCCTGACTCATTTTCTGTCTGTCAGCTCCGACAATCTATGAGAACTGCTGCAGCCTGGAATAAAAATGCTGTATGCTTCCCTTTCATTGCTAAACTGTCACTGTCACCTGAGCTGTTACTACCTCTATGCTAGTGTGTTTGGTTTGGCATCCTTCTGCTTTCCTGTAGCATTAGAGCATTCTACCATCTTAGCCATCAGTAAAAGCAGAGAATTTTGAATCAGGATGATACCATTTATTGGCTTAAAAGAAAAAGAGTAATCTTTCTGCTAATAAGCCTTCTTCATACTTTGTTGCTGTATACTGCCAATATGTTATTATTATGTACATTCAGAATTCAAAAGAGATACGTAGATTTTTCAGCAAATATAAATAAATGTCATTCAGATGCTTTAAAGTGGAGCTGAACTCTTGCACAGGACAGAAGGAAAACAGAGAAATGCACCCTGTATGTATTTAGAGAGCCTTTCGAATTCTTCCTCATCTGTGTCTAATCACAAATTTGATATCTTCCCTGTGTCACCTGACTGCCACAGCATATAAGCTTATTTTAAAGCACAAGATGTTAATATATTTGCTTCCATGAAAGTAGGAATTAGACACACGGTCTATTTATTGCAGGATTTGTATCAGCTGTAACAAAAATGTTTTTATGTAAAGGTTATGTTGTTGCGTATCTTTTAGAGCAGAGAGGAAGTTCTGAGTTCAGGTCCACACTAATTACAACCAAACATCCAAAGTGGGTCTTTACAGGATGTTTGCTACTTACCTGTTCTCTGTTTTGGATGGGCTTCTCTCCATTGCTCTGCCCTACCACCTGTTTGTGGCTCCGACTGCAGCCAGTCGCAGAGGACAAAGAAGCAGCGCATGCTCTGGCCACTCACGCTCCCTGTCACCTGTTTGTGGCTCTGACTGCAGCCAGTCGCACAGAGGACAAAGAAGCAGCGCATGCTCTGGCCACTCACGCTCCCTGTCACCTGTTTGTGGCTCTGACTGCAGCCAGTCGCACAGAGGATAAAGAAGCAGCGCATGCTCTGGCCACTTGCGCTCCCTGTAATTTCCTGCTCCTGCCCAGATGTGCACAGCAACCGAGGCCAGTATAGTGTTATGCATTCTTGACAAGTACCGATCATACATCACCGTAATTTCTCAAGTATGCATGCCCAGAACACTATCGGCTGCTGTGCACATTCGGGCAGGAGCGCAAATTTCCACCGTGAGAGGACAGAGCATCCACTGATTCTTTGTTCAATGAGGGGCACAGCAGCACAACTGAAATGGGCCCATTCAAACCAATGATCGCTAGTCAGATAGTTGGCCAGAATGTTTTTTGGTGGTGGTGGCGGGGGGGGGGGGGGGCGCTTGGTGACAGCAGGCCTAGGGCACTGGTAAGTACACATCCGGCCATGGGTGGACTATGCCAGTCATCTTGGATGTGATAGCCTGCACAACACAGCAGGGACATGGCTGCGTTTAGGAAGAAGAGGGATCCTGTACAGGGAACAGGAAGATCAGACACCAGAGGGGACACTCACTGGGGAGATGTACATAATGTTTTCCTCAAAGGCTAGGCTTGAACACACAGATCTATTTTAAAGAGGAACTCCAGTGAAAACAATGTAATAAAAAAGTACTTCATTTTTACAATGATTAGTCAGTGTTTGCCCACTGTAAAATCTTTCCTCTCCCTGATTTACATTCTGACATTTATCACACGGTGACATTTTTACTGCTGGTAGGTGATGGAGATGCTGCTTGCTTTTCTGGCAGCTGGAAACACTTGTCATTTCCCACAATGCAACAAGGCTCCCACGGTGTGATGTCAGAACCATGGTCCTGACAGTACACTGTGGGGGGTTCACCACAACAAAAGCCATAAAGAGCCCCTTGATGATCTGTTTGTGAAATGGAAAAGATTTCTCGTGGGAAAGGGGGTATTATCTACTGATGGGGATGAAGTTCAATTCTTGGTTACGGTTTCTTTTTAAACTTTTACTGGACCTTAATAAGATGAGCATGATAATAAGGCAACTGGTATTTTCTAAAAATGTATGAAGATAGCAGTCTCCATGTTTAAAAATTATTGTACTGCTTCTTATATGTTTTTTATATTTAACAATGCTAATTACACCTTATTGCAAAATAAACTCTGATGTGGAGAAACTGTGATTTAGTGTTTGGTAAGTCTTAAAATGTAATAAACATTTTACTAATTCTGCAATATAATGGCTACTTAAATAACTCACAACTAATGATGCCATATATTTACAGTTTTCCTAAAAGTTTAGAAGCATAAACATGTAAAGGATTTCGACTTTCTTGCTTTTACTTGCACATTCTTCTTTTGAGCCAAGAGTAAATCATTGCAGAGATTCCCTTTTTAACGTATGTACTGTTTAACTTTGAGAGCCGACCTTTGACCCATGGAGTAATGACGGAAGTAATTAAATGCAGGATACTCATAATCTGAAGATGCAGTACATTACTTTCTGTGAGAGGCTTTGTTTATTTGTAGGGAAAGGCCACAGTTTTTGTTTTGACTTCTTACTTATAATAACAGAGAAATGTCTTGCTGAGTGTATTCTAATTAAAGCCTCTGTTTAGCCAAACTTTGTCAAGCCTGGCTGCTTCCTCCCCATCCCACAAGTGCAGTAAGTTAAATGAAGGCTGTTAATACCTTAGTTTAGTGATGTAGTGGGAAACTGCCACTGTACAACTTTGTGGTTCCCTAAAAGTATTCCTGCAAAGCATGATAATTGGAATCAGCCTCCCTCTTCCCTTCCTGGCTCCCTTCTTTAAAATGACTCCAATGGTGATGTAGTTGAGTGAAAGCCACGACATGCTGCTCTCCTGCATCCTAGTCGGGAAGAGTAGAAAATGGCAGCTTGACCACACCTCTCCCCAGAAGACATTGCTCCTCCACAGGGGCGTAACTCTAAATCACCCTTGGTTACCCTCACAGCCTGGGGACCCATATTACAAGGATGATAAAAAGTGTGTGTTGCTCTAGAGCAGCAGTAGGGACCCTTGGCTCTTCAGCTGTGATAAAACTACAATCCTAGCATGCATTTGCCTTTATTAATCATCACTGTGGCTGTCAGACTCCTGCAATGTATTGTGGGACTTGTAGTTCCGTAACAGCTGGAGAGTCAAGGTCCCCTACCCCTGCTCTAGAGGATGGACCACTGTATTGGAAGGAGAGAAGGTTAGTAGTTGGGAGGCCCACAGAGCTCTGCCCCCTCTTTCACGGGGGCTGCTTTCCTATAGATACACCCTGCTGTCCCTATAACCCTAACCAATGCTCCCTTTCTATCATCTGCTTCATCGTGGGCCTCAGCTTCACTTTAGTAGGGCAATGCATCCCATGAAATTTAGATGCACTGTGCCCACGCTTAACAAAAATGTGAACCAAATCTTTCTGCTTTCTGTCCACATACTTCAGTAAAGGTGGCCAGACACAATACAAACTAGTTTTTAAGTTTGTATAATATGAACATTGATTTTTATAGAAAAAATGGAATCAGTTTCGCAGAAGCATTCCATAAATATATGATCAGCCAAGGAGGAGAACATTTTGTATGAAATGAAACTCAAGATATGTTTGACCTACAAAATCCATCATTTCAAAAGATTTTTTAAAAAGTGTTTGGCCACCTTAAAGAGAACCAGAGAAGGGTTAAAATAAAAAAGTTAGTTACTAATTTATGAATCTAGACCCTCCAGAGTCTTCCCACATCCTCCTGGAGACCACCGCTGCTGCCTGGGATCCTCTGAAAGATTGTGTCTGTGCTCCTCTTCATGCATGAGCGTGACCATACCAGCCTGAGCAGTAGCATGGAGCCGCTCCTGTGTGTGTGGCTTTGGCTTTCTGCACAGGTGCGGCTGTACTCGTGCAGGCATAGTACAGCCACACTGGTACATGGCAGGGAGCGTGTTCACAACTACACAAGTTCTTGTTGGACATGTTCCAGAGGTCTGTGCGCGGCAACTGTGGTCTCCAGGAAGACGTGGGAAGCTTCTGGTGGATCCAGAGGCTTCCCTCTTCTTAGGTAGCTAACTTTATTTGAATCCACCTCAGGTACACTTTTAAAGGCCGGCAATTATTGCTGCACTTCTTGCCTTTATTTTGCTATAATAAATATAGCACATTTTAGAAAGTGAAAATGTAGCTGTGTGAAAACAGCCTGTGGTATAATTCTGTTTTATTTTTCTAAGGACACTGAACTGACATTTAATTGGACGCTGCCTGTTTCTGGTTTAAAAATGGTTCACAGACCTCCTACAATAGATTCTTTTAAACCTCAGAAAGAATTTACTCCATTATTTATAAATCTGTTCTTGGGTTCTTCATGCCACTCCTGAGAAAATGTTCAAGGATAGCTGTATAACCACACTGCAGACAGGCAATCTGCTTCGGAATACAATAGGAAAGATGTTAGTATATTAATTTTAATGAGGGAGGCTATAGAAGGCAAGTAAATGATTAATCTGTGACATCCTGACAGTCCTCTCAGACGCGGTCTGTGCTGACAACCCTCTTTAGAAAGCAGCTAATTGGAGCAGCACCATTTGATTAAACTTAGCACTCTCACAGTCACAGAGGAGATCATTTATAAAACTTGTCCTCATGCTAAAAAGTTTTCCTATCCAATTTGCAAAAATAGAACTGAACAAAGGTAGTGTCCATAATGTTGGGAAAAAAATGCTTTCCAGGTAAAGTTCAGAGAGAAAATGTGACATGAATACAAGCCCTATGCCCAGTGGCTTTTGTCTTCAGAGATTTAAAATATAGATGTTGCTATATAGATCAGGTTGTGGAGTTATAGTAATTATACCCAACACGCGCTATCTAAAATTACTGATATTTTTATTTATTCAAAATGCATAAATTGTAAAATGCATATAAACCACAATAGTTAATAAATCAGTCCCACCTACATTCATGCCACATTCAACCACACACCTTAGAAGGGCCCTTCTAAAAAAAATAAAAAACATATAAAAAGTATATAAAATGTGTTAGGACCAGATGATCCAATTAAGTTGAGTTGGAGGTGATTAGAGATATAAGGATCCTGTTAGAAACCTCATCGCAATAGTCCCATATATAGAAAACTCACATAAGGCGACTTCCGCCCTACTGGACCTCTCACAGCACGTTCCGTAAAAAAAGTTCAAGTAGAAAGCCCAATCTTATATCAGGGATGAGTCTTACTCACAGTCCACTGCAATTGCCTCCGTGCAGTCTTTTTGTTCCTGTCGGCAATCCACCACGATAGCGGGACCTTGTACTGTCAGCCGCTCACTCGATCAACTCACGCTGGCTCCCCAGTGCGGCGCACGTCACTTCCGTATACACGTTACGGTGACTCACTAGCCGCACTTCCGCTCAGCCTGCTCAGTTCCGGATTGGTTGATGTGGGTGACGTCACCACTTCAAAGGACCTCTGGATCTTTGCTTACAGGTGTCCGCTAAGCGCCTTTACGGTGCACCCTTCGTCCACGGTCCCCACCATGTACCAATACTCAATTAAAGAAGAGAAACCTCAACGCGTTTCTGCCATTAGACGATGGCCTTCTTCAGGAGGGTTTTTTTTTTTTATTTTTTTATTTTTTTTTATTTTTTTTTTTTTATTAATAAAAAAAACCCTCCTGAAGAAGGCCATCATCTAATGGCAGAAACGCGTTGAGGTTTATCTTCTTTAATTGAGTATTGGTACATGGTGGGGACCGTGGACGAAGGGTGCACCGTAAAGGCGCTTAGCGGACACCTGTAAGCAAAGATCCAGAGGTCCTTTGAAGTGGTGACGTCACCCACATCAACCAATCCGGAACTGAGCAGGCTGAGCGGAAGTGCGGCTAGTGAGTCACCGTAACGTGTATACGGAAGTGACGTGCGCCGCACTGGGGAGCCAGCGTGAGTTGATCGAGTGAGCGGCTGACAGTACAAGGTCCCGCTATCGTGGTGGATTGCCGACAGGAACAAAAAGACTGCACGGAGGCAATTGCAGTGGACTGTGAGTAAGACTCATCCCTGATATAAGATTGGGCTTTCTACTTGAACTTTTTTTACGGAACGTGCTGTGAGAGGTCCAGTAGGGCGGAAGTCGCCTTATGTGAGTTTTCTATATATGGGACTATTGCGATGAGGTTTCTAACAGGATCCTTATATCTCTAATCACCTCCAACTCAACTTAATTGGATCATCTGGTCCTAACACATTTTATATACTTTTTATATGTTTTTTATTTTTTTTAGAAGGGCCCTTCTAAGGTGTGTGGTTGAATGTGGCATGAATGTAGGTGGGACTGATTTATTAACTATTGTGGTTTATATGCATTTTACAATTTATGCATTTTGAATAAATAAAAATATCAGTAATTTTAGATAGCGCGTGTTGGGTATAATTACTATAACTTTGCAATTTCCCATTGAGTGTTTAAGGGACACCTCAACCCCACACGCTGCTCAATAAGGAAAGGGCTTAGTCCTAGCGCCTGGTGACAAGAATATTCAGGTTGTGGAGTTGTTTAGACACCACGCATCAGGGGCGTAACAATAGACCCTGCAAGGGATGCAGCCGCAGGGGGACCCAGAAGCAGCAGGAGGTCCCATGGGGGGAGAAGTTTATTTTCCCTGCCCTGAGACACTGACAACTAAGAGCATGGAGAAAAAGCTTTCTGTTGTGTGCACAATTGTTCTAATGACTGCATCTGCTCTGCCTCTGATAAGGAATCACACAACATTTTGCAGACAAAGCTTTGTAAACAGTCCCTATTCAGTGTGCAGCAGGGTCTTGTGTACAGAGCCCAGTCCCCAACCTCTCTATCCCTCCCCAAGTGCCCTGTACTGTAGTGATGCTGGAGAAGTCTGCTTCATCAGAGATGGACAGAGTGAGTATAATAAGCTGAGGATGGAAGCACACTCGTCTGTCGGTTTTCTGTATGCGTTTTCTGTACACCATGTGTGCGAGGGGGGAGGGGGCCCCATCCAAAGATTTACAAGAGGGCCCAGTGATTTCTAGTTACGCCCCTGCCACGCATACTGAAATGCAAACACACCTTCCTAAACAAGACACATCTTTGTATTGTTAAGATCAGAGGCATAACTACTGGACAGGCCCTCGGGCCCCTAAATGATCATACGGCCACCTTATTCTCATCATCCCCCGATCCCCCATATGTAGTGGCCAGTCATTACGACCCCTCCACCTTGCAGCGTAGCACAAGGTGCTCTATATCATTTACCTGATCTACGCTGCATCGGGTCTCCTCTTCCTCCTAGCAGCCACTTGCTCTATGCTGCCATCCTCTAGCTCCTGATCATGTGACACACATCAGGAGCTGAAGGATGGCAGCACAGAGGATGCAGGGAGGAAGAGGAGACCTGATGCAGCATGAAAGCGGTGACTATTATAGCACTACCTGTGCCACTTGCAATGTGGGAGGGTGTGTGTGCATCCATGTGTGTGTGTATGTGCACATGTGTGTGCATACATGTGTGTTTGTGTGCATATATGTACATCCATCTCTTTGTGTGTGTGTATGTATGTGTGTCTCCATGTGTGTGCTTGCACATGCGTGTATGTATGTGTTTGCTGGTGCTCAAGTTTGCGTCCATGAGTGACTGTGTGTATCTCCATCTGTGTGCATCTATGTGTGTTTGTGTGCTTATGTGTACAGCCACCTGTTTGTTTGTATATGTGTGTGTGTATGCATGTGTGTGTTCGTGTGTGTGTGTGTGTGCACTCGTGCCTGGAGCTAGGAAAAAAGGGCGCATGCCGATAGTGGACAAAAAGGGCGCCGCCATTCACTCCCATAATAAATAGCGTTTAATGGGCGCCGAGTAGGAAAAAAGGGCGCCGGAGCTAAATAAAGTTTATAAACGGCGCCAGGAGCTAAATAAAGTTTACAAACGGCGCCCGGCGATGTTTAATGATTTATAACTGAACTTGTGGTGATTTACGTTTATAAAATGCACCCGTGCCGAATAACGTTTATGAAAATACTAAACATATTTATCTTATTTAAATAATTAAAACATTATTTAAAGTTTTATCCCTTACTGTTTGTAAAACATTATTATTCACAAAATAAAGCGATCAGTACGTAACGTAAATTGCAAAATATTTTTTGAATCCACAATTAGTAAAACATTATTATCCACATAATAAAGGGGGGGTCTTAGGTTTAGGCACCAACAGGGGGGTCTTAGGTTTAGGCACCAATAGGGGGGTCTAGGGGTTAGGGGTAGGTACAGGGAGGGGTACTTAGGCAACAACAGGGGGGGTCTTAGGTTTAGGCACCAACAGGGGGGTCTTAGGTTTAGGCACCAACAGGGGGGTCTTAGGTTTAGGCACCAACAGGGGGGTCTAGGGGTTAGGGATAGGTACAGGGAGGGTTCTGTGTAAGAGTAGGCTTAATTATAGTTTTAGTAAAATTTTAGTAATAATTACTAATGTTTTACAACACTTATTACAAACGTACTTATATTTATATCATCGTTATAAAGAATATTTTCAGATTTTATTATAAGAACAAACTATAAATGAAGGTTATTCACAATAATATACAATTATAACAATTAAACATATATTATTGTTTTTTTAATAAACGTAATTATAAGTTTAACTTTACAAATAGGGAAGATTAACGTTTTCACAATTTCCGATTTTATAAACATTATTTAATGATTTATAATTTTGTTAAACTTTATTTGTAAACGAAATATAGCACACTATTTTTATAAACCCTATTAATGATTAATTATTATTTAGAGTTTACACCCCGCGCCCTTTTTGTCCAGGCGCCCTTTTTGTACGTACGCCTTGTGCCTGTGTATGTATGTGTTTGTGTCTGTGAGTGACTCTGTGTATCTGCATCTGTGTGCATCTGTTTGTGCATCTATGGTTGTGGTTGCGTGTGTATATATGTATCTTTGCGTGTGTCTGTCTGTGTGTAGGTATGCAAAACTGAAGTTCAGCAACTGTTTTCCTTCCCTCGTGCAGCATAACTTCCCTGCACATTCTATTAGCAGTTCTTTCTTTGCTACCCTTTCTTACAGTTCAATGTCTTTGATTCTGTTCTGCCATCTGTGCATAAGCAGGTAAAAGTATAGAGTGCTAATGAGGAGAGAAGAGAGGGAAGATATGTACTGTGATGTGCAGGTGAGAAAGGTAGAAACTGAAGCCATATAATTCTCATCAGTCAGGATTTACTCTCTTATAACAGCAAGAAAATCCCATAAAAATAACCTGTCAGTGCGAAGCAGGTCATTTGGGGGCATGTTCCCTCCCGCTCTGCACCTGACCTGGGCACCGTCATAGATGTAATGTTATTACAGTGTTATTACGGGATTTTCAGTGTAATTCAGGTGCCGGCAACAGCTAGACCCCAAATTACTTCTCCCTCCGAGTTGCTACGACTCAGAGGGGAGTAGTACTTAATGCCTTCTGGAATTTCAGCGGTAGCAGGGTGAGCTGTCATTCAGCTTACCTTGCACCCAACTGACCGGCCGACTAGTACATACATACTCCTGTCAGTGCCCCAAAAATAAAAACTGACATGTATTGTTAAGCAACCATGCTTTGAAGAGACTTGTTGGCTTTGGCCCTATGTAGACGCTGTTTTTGTAAGTAATTTTGTGGATTTGAAAAACAAAAACCAGTGGAATATGTACCACATGCAGTAGATTAGGTATTCAGATCACAGGTGGTTGGTAAACAAGTAAATTGGTCTTTCTTCTGTTGTTGAGATATAGAATTCTTCAGCTTCAAAACTGGAGATTGGGTTATTATATACCATGTTTACAGTGAAGTTTCTAGGCTAAATTGCTCACAGTGCTGCGTAATATGTTGGTGCTTTACAATACAATAAATAAAATAGGTATAGGTTAGTCAGCCATAGGTGCCCCAAGTGTAGATTCCAGTGTAGGTTAGTCAGCCATAAGTGTCCCCAGTATAGGTTAGGCAGCCATAGGGCCCCAGTATAGGTTAGCCAGCCTTAGGTGTCCTGACACCCACCCCCCACAGGCTGTCAGAATACAGAGCAGGAGGGGGGAGCAGTGGCAGCTCATGAGACTCAGCCGCGGGGAGACGGACCCGACTTCTCCCTCCGGTTCTAGTTACAATGGGGGCCCCCAGGCAAAATTAACCAGGGGGGCCCCAATAGACACCTGAACAAAAGCCTGCATTGGGGAGCACAGTAAAGTTAGGGAGGAGACACCTTGTGGTGTCCCTACAGGCTCTGGGGCAATTGCCCCCTTTACCTCTATGGAAGCACCGGCCCTGGACCCTGCTCCGCCCTCCATTGAAAGAGATGTCCGGCAGCGGTGGCGGGGAGTTAGCAATAACTCACTATCCAAGCGATGCTCACGTGCTGCCGGGCTGCTCTCTCTGTGTACATTGCCCCTCACAGGAAGTAGGAAGTAGTAGTTATACTACTTCCTGTAAGCGGCGATATACACAGAGAGAGCAGCCTGGCAGCACGTGAGCATCGCCTGGAGCCCGGTAGGTGGGTTATTGCTAACTTCCTGTCGCCGCTGCTGGAAATCTCTTTCAATGGCGGGGGGAGCACGGAGGGGGACACGATGAGAGGGAGGGAGGAGTCGGGTCACTCAGGAAATGTACTATTGCTCTGACCAGCTGTTGGTTGCTCAACTTTGATGCAGCCAGGCAACAGTTGAGACATGGAGAAAACCTTAATGAAATTCATATTTAAAACGTGACAATGTTGTCAAAAAAATCATGTACTGTATATTTCATTTTTAAGTGTACACGGAAGTCTATCTAAATAACATTTATACTCTGTACACTGAAACAGGATTACCTATATGCCTTTACTTTGCCTCTGTGAAGACCCGTACCTCAGATATATCTACTTCCTGCTTCATGACTCTCTCACAATTACCATCAGTAGCTAACTCTGCACAGACACACACAGACACACACACACACACACACACACACACACACACACACACACACACACACACACACACACACACACACTCTGACCACCATGGCAGTCCGGCAGTAAGTGTGAAAGTCTCCATAGACTTTCATTACTTTTGCGGCCCCTTGCGGCAAAATAGGGTGACACAACACAGGTTTAGCTTGCTAGTATAAAAGAGGCCTGAAGATTAACTGTTCAGTGTTCTGAAAAGAGTGTCTGATTCATATAATTTCATGTTCATAATTTGCAGAGAGCAAGATGGCAGCCCCCATAATACAGAAACAACACATACTACAGCTCTGGCTAGCAAGGTTAGATGGCAATGTGCATTAGTAAAACAATGTTATTTAGGCTTTCATAGCTGGGATGAGATCTAATAATTGAGATCTAGTAAAGGAAGGTTCAGTTCAGATTTCCTATAAGTTTTTCTTCTTCCTGGACTTGTTCTTCTTCCTGGACTTGAGCCTTACCGCTTGCCTCTTCTTGCTGCGGAGGGCTAAGCTTGACAGTGTGTGGATGATTGCATTACTACTGAAGAATGTAAGCTGCTTTGTCACAGGAATTGAACTAGATGGGTCTATTTACTTTGTAAAGTGCTATATACTATACTGGAAGTATAAATAATAATGTGTCGCCAGTACAGGGATTAGATGGTAAGATACTTTGTTGCCAGAACTTATGCAAATAACTCATAAATCCTAAGTGAGGTGCTACACAACACTGAACTATGTGCAGCAACAAATAAATAATAACAATGCTGATGTGCTGAATAAATACATTCTAACTAAACTGAACAGAACCGGTATTTATGGTACATCAGGTTGAATGGAACTTCTCAGAGAACCACCAAAACCCCTCTAAGGCTCGTTACACACTGAAAGCGTGCAGGAGAACGGCTCCTGCACGCGTTGCGGCGTGTCGTCGGGAAACTCCGGTGCGACGCTGAGTAGCGGCGGTGGTAGTTAATTACCCCGAAGGGGAATCGCCGATTCCCGACGATAAAATGCGCCCGGGTGCGTCGTACCGCAATGTATCGAAATGCAGCGTCGGGTGTGAAAGGTAAAAGGAAAGTCTGTGGACTTTCCTTTTACCTTGGTTAACGCAAAGTATAGACTTAGGGCTTGATTCACAAAGCGGTGATAACTCAGTTATCACGCCTAAAAGACTTTAGGCGTGATAAGCGGTGCAAAGCTGAGTTATCACCGATTTGTGCTGCTCTTCGCGCGAAGCTCCCGCGCGCAAAGTCCCATAGGGCTCAATGGACGCTGCGCGCGAAGCAGGGCACACTGCGCGCGCAGCGCGGTGCGCTACGCGCGCAAAACTTTGCGCGCGGGAGATCGCGCGAGTTTCTTCTTATCACTCCTAAACTGAGTTTAGGCGTGATAAAGGGCTTTTCACAGGCGTGCAAACACTTTGCACCGCTTTGTGAATCAAGCCCTTTGCGTTAAAACGCCAGAAGTGGGCTCTGGTGTGAAAGAGCCCTAAGGGTTTTGACGCAATGCACATAGCGTACGATCCACATGGCAACATGAAAGTCCACAGACTTTCACATTACAGGTGTGTGTTCCCACGTGTTACGATGTAATGCGTCTGGGAACACTTAATCGTATGCCGCACACGTTTCCTGATGGGTACGGCTGCCGCCATCTGAGCTCTACCACAACGTGTATTCTTTGCTGTGGCCGTGTGATGGCAACGCATGCGCGAAATCGCATTCGTGTATGCGCTCTGTAGTGTGAATGAGCCCTAACAGCTCTGGTCCCAGTTGGTAGATTGCAACACATTCCTGATTGGGGAACAGCAAGTGTTGCAAATTTCAATTAACATTAATAATGAAGCTAGTTAACATTGTGGTATTATGTTATAGTATAACCATCTACCACAAAGGCTAATTAATGGTTCTGTACAGCACTGTGTAGCATGTCAGGCAGAAACCATAATGAATACAGTAATTATAGTGTGTATGATTATGATGGGAACATTAGATGTAAGTGGTTACGCCATACAGTCTAAAGTGCACGGTTATTATGCTACAGGCAAAGATGAAATCCAAACATTCTATACATACTTTTCCTAGGGCCAGTTTCATACTGCAAACCTGCGTTTTCAGTGCGGTGCTATCCGCAAGCAGGAAGTAAGGCTCTCCAGTGCTCACTTCCTGTGGACATCTTTCCATAGATTGGAGGAGACCACACCCGACCCAACCCAAACAGAGCATGGGCTACACTGCTCTGAATTTTGGCCACAGTGTGTGGAAAACCATAACTGACTGCTCTTATACCCTAAAGTGAGGAAATAATGTATCCAGTTGTAAAGACAAGGCACCTGTTACTTATGCCATCTGATGCTACAAAGGGCTGTTTGCTAGACCAAGTGTATATTTGTCCAGAGGCAAATCAGAGATCTGCATGACAAATGTGGTCACAGAATTAGCTTGATCAACTTGCAAATACTGTTTTAAGTGAACACACCCACTCATGAACTGACTAAAGCAGATGTATGCTCAATTACTTTCTGTATTATTCTATTGAACAAATACCTAATTAACATTGCTTGACAGTGGACTTGCTAGGTTTTCAGACTGCAAGATGAATGGCATTGTCTCTGTACTGTAGGCAGTTTCTTATCACTCAGTGTCCTGGGGATGCAGAAGTCTGGTTGGTTGTGTGATTCCCAACAGGTGGCCATAAAAGCCTGCAAGCAGAGCCTCATGCTGTAACCTGGCAACAGTTGGCATGTGAGACTTGTCTATGCTCCCCACTGATATCCAGCACACTGAAACATGATTGCTTGCACTGTAGCAGAAAAGAAGCATGGCATGAAAAAGGAACAGATGCCATGGAAGTCTGGGGAAAAAAAGCAGGTGCGTTTACATAACATTTATTCAATATGCTAGCTCTCCTGCTTTACCTGGATCATGGCAGATGCAATTATAGATTGTAAACTGACATGGTTCATGCAGATGCATTGCAGTATTACAGGGAGGCAAGCTTACCTCCTCTGCAATTCTTGTCTTTTGTCTTGAACTGATCTCCTTCCTACATGCAGCCCACACACCGCTACTGTTTAAACACCTATGGGCTGATTTGATAAAAGAAAAACTTTAATTGGCAAATGGCATGATGATTCCTAAGCACTGAAGTGGAAATGAAAATAGCGACTAATTAGCTGAGTTCGCAGTAATATTTTAGCACATTTTAAATGTAGGAGTTTGTTTAAAATATTTCTTAAATGAGCTTATGTTATGTGGAAAGTGCTGAAGCCAAGATAAGAAGTTAAAGCAAACCTGAGGCAAACTTAATGGAAGAAATGAGATACTTAACTATGAAGAGGTGTGCCTCTGAATCATCCACAGGCTTCCTGTGTCCTACTTGAAAGCACCACCCCTGCCTGGGACCCTCTTAAAGATCTCCCCAATGCATAAGAGTGGCCTTACTCATGCAGGGAGTGCGGCCATGATAACACATCCAACAAGCTCTTGTCAGATATGTCCCAGGTGTCTGTACGTGGCAATGGTGGTTTCCAGGAGGACATGGGATTTTTTTTCCATTAGGTTGGCCTCAGGTACACTTTAAAAGCATAAGACATGTTTGCACTTACCTTTGTCTGCATGTACATTTAGAGGTTATAAAACTCTGAATTTAGATTGCCACCTTTTCTGATCTCCAATTTTTTTTAAAAAAAATCTGTTACTTTTATCATGCCCTATTGATAAGGGCAGTCATATTTTGGTCACTGACAATCAGTACTTGATCCCCAGTCAAAAGGAAATACTTACCTAAGAAGAGAGAAGCCACTGGATTCTGTAGAGGCTTCCCACAGCATCCACCGGTCCCCAAAGCAAAAGAGCTCGTAAGAAATCAGGTCAGGGTCATGCTCCTCTTCAAGCACAAGTGTGGCTGTAATGCACCTGCACGAGTACGACTGCACCTGCATAGTAAGCCAGAGTCGTTCATGCACGAGCGGCTCCATGCTACTGCGTGGCCATGCTCACGTTGGTGCAGCATGACCATGCTTGTATCAGAACTCAGAAGAGGAACATAGCCTTGATGTTAAGGAGGGTCCCGGCGAGTGGCAACAGGAGTGTGGAGGACCCAGGAGGCCTCTGTAGAATCCATAAGCTTCCCTCTTCTTAGGTTAGTATTGCCTTTTTGACTCGAGGTTCACTCTAATTCCCTTAAATTGTTGAACTACAGCACCTTAACCACTTGCCGACCGCACGCTTACACCGTGCGTCGGCAAAGTGGCAGCTGCAGGACCAGCGACGCAGTTCTGCGTCACCGGCTGCAGGCTAATTAATCAGGAAGCAGCCGCTCGCGCGAGTGGCTGCTTCCTGTCAATTCACGGCGGGGGGCTCTGTGAATAGCCTGCGGGCCGCCGATGGCGGCTCGCAGGCTAAATGTAAACACAAGCGGAAACAATCCGCTTTGTTTACATTGGACGGCGCTGCTGCGCAGCAGCGCCGTAAGGCAGATCGGCGATCCCCGGCCAATCAGCGGCCGGGGATCGCCGCCATGTGACAGGGGACGTCCTGTCACTGGCTGCACAGGACGGATAGCGTCCTGTGCAGCCCGGATCACTGGGCATGACAGGTAGGAGAGGGAGGGGGGGAATTACGCCGCGGAGGGGGGCTTTGAGGTGCCCCCCCCCCCCCGCAACATGCCTGCAGACCGGAGCGATCAGACCCCCCCTGCACATCATCCCCATAGGGGGGAAAAAAGGGGGGCGATCTGATCGCTCTGCGTGCCCGCTGATCTGTGCTGGGGGCTGCAGAGCCCACCCAGCACAGATCCCAACAAACGGCGCTGGTCCTTAAGGGGGGGTAAAGGGTGGGTCCTCAAGTGGTTAAGGCTTGCTTTTAAAGTGAGGAGCCAGCTGTCAAAGTACACAATAATGCTGGAGTAAAATTCTACAATATGTCAGAAACTATCATTCATAGACAGGACGTAGATTTTAATATGTATTGTCCTGAAGGGGTTAATTATTCGCCAGAGTAAATATAAAGTGGGTCTTCTGGAACTGGCGTTTGCCCTTCCAAGTGGTAAACTCATTCCTTTCCACTTCATCTCATGTAGAATTCTTCTCTCACAGCCACCTAATACATTCTCTTCATCTAAAGGCCTCTTGTACACTGCATGCATTTCCGATTCCGCTTCTTAATCGGTTTTTACATCCGATTCCGATTTTTAATCTTTACTGCATGCTACGGTTTTTTTATCCGTTTTTCTGTTGAATGTATTCTGGGAAAATCGGAAACGGAAAACGGATTTGCAGTGTGCAGGGAGCCAAATACTGACTATGGGAATCTGAGAACCTGCATGTTTTTTAGTGAATTTGGGTAAAGAGACTGTTTGTTTCACACATGTTCAAAAATGAGACTGATTGAGTTTCATGTCAAAATAAATGTCCTCATTAAAACCAGAGCTGTAACGTGCAACAATCTGGGCAATTCTTCTACTAGAAAAATGACAGCTGCAATGTGATTGGATAAAAAAGGTGACACCTTTAATGAGAGCAACTGACAAAGCAATAATGCAATGCTCTTACGCATGACCCAGCAGCCTTATACACTCACGTACCCACTAAATATCCTACACTACCGAACCACTCTTCCCCCCAATATATTTTCCTAACAACCAATACATTTTTTTTTTTTATATATATACTTAAAGCAGCCATGACCGACGATTCCCACTACACTCACAACTAAATGAATACTAGAGACTCCATGTTGTCATTTGGAGTGACACTTTAATAGTCGGCCACAGCTGAACACACCAACAAATAACATTAATCACTGAACAGTTTAGATACAACATAAATAACAATAATCAAACAAAAACTTGAAGACTTCAATCTTCGTCCCCCACTGCTACCTGGTGGCGACCGAGGGGCCCCCCTAAAATTGCGACCGTCCACCCGAGCATGCAACCAAGCTCCCAGCCGTGTTACCTGGCCCAGGAGTTCCGTGGGCTTACATGCCATGCTCCTCCTTTAGATCTCCAATAACCCAGTACCTTAATTTTCAAAATCGTCCATTTATTTCCTTCATAACCCCAATTAGCACTCAGACCCCTCAGTCTTACTTGCCACCCTTCCCAGCAGAAGGGGACCGCCGCCACAGCAAGCCTGCAGTGATACCTTACTGCAGGTGCGCCCGCCACAATTCGAAGGCCAGCTCGATATGTTCCTGAAGCAGCAGGTTAAACATATCGAGCCCCACGTCGTTTAAATGCACGCCGTCCCGACTAAAAAACATTACTTTGCCTTCCAGGCTAACGTGCCGCACCACCAACTGCCCCTGCTCCAACAAAAATTTTCCGAAGGCTCTATTCACCTTGACCCGTGCCCTCTCCATAGCTCTATGGCTACGAGCGAACCGCCACACGAAACGAGGGATCATTTCTGACCATATGATTCTTACCTTGGGAACCAACTCCCGAATTGCAGCAATGTCGTCCTTCATCATCCTGAGGAGGGCCCGAATAGGCATGCGCCCCATGTCATTTCCCCTCGCGTGAATCACCAAGACATCCGGCCATGGTGTCACCAGAAGCTTCTCCCGAAAAAACGGCAACAAATCCCCCCAACCTAGGCCCCGGACGCCATGCCAAAACACCCTCATGTCCTCGACATTAAGACCCATCTGTAATCCACTCCGTCGTAATTCCGCTCTCTTACCCGCCCAAAATATGTACGAATGGCCCATGATCCACACAACACAGCGTCCGTGACCTGTCAAAAATTGAAACAAAGACAAACGTTACCGATACCCCCCTACCAACAAACCCCTACCTATCCCATACCTCCCCCTTCCTTGTCAACCGCAACCTATCCGAATCCCCACGGCCCAACCTCAGACGATATGTTCCACCCGCTCTGGGCGGATGTACGTGCGATACCTGCTGGATTGCCACCTCCCAATCTTCATCAAGGCCCCAGCGGACAGACCTAGCCGAGCCGCCTCCGTAGCTGCCCCAATACGAAAAGAGTGGGAAGCATATTCCTTACTCTTCAACCCCATACGCTGCATGCACATGCGCATGACCGCCACAAACTGGAAACGAGATAAAACCGACCCGTCCGCATGGACCAACAGTTTCCCTCCCGAAACGCCCCGAAACGCTACATAACTCCTCCATACCTGTAAGGGGCACACCTCCTCCCCGTGTATCGGGAACAAGGCCAGCTGTGCCCCCTTTCCTAACTGATCTGTCTTGGACCGTTGAATCCTCACAAACAGAACCTCCTCCTGCTCCCATACATCATCCATATTCAACCCCCCATTCCCTCTTTTTGACGCACAAACCAGTTCGCCGACCCGTAAAGCTGCATAAAATGCTAGTGCAAATGCCATTTTGAAAAGAACCGTCTCATATTCTGATACGCACACCCCCGTCAATTCCCGAAAAAGACCCCGTAAAATATCCCACGTGACCGGTCGCTGTTTGTCGGCTGACCGACGCTCCTTCCTCCAACCCTTTAGAGCCTGCCGAACAACAAACCCTTTAGTGAAATCCCCCCACCCGTGTAACTTTGCCAAAAACGCCAATGCTGCGACCTTCTTGTCCAGCGTAGACGGGGAGACCCCTTGCTCCATCCAAAAACCTATCAGCCCCATGAACAGATCCTCACGCCCTGAAGCAGAGTCGTGCAATGACCACTGCCGCTGCCAAGTGAACCATTCAGCCCATACTTTGTTGTAAGCCGTCCATGTCCTTGGCGCCACCGACTTCTGAATCCAAGACCACATCAACCCTACAGAACGCTCCATACAAACGCTGGGCACAGCTCCCCAGTCCGCCGCGCCTCCGGTGCCAGGCTCCAGAAACGATCCCACTGAAAACGAGATAACGCATCAGCAATCTCGTTGTTAACTCCTGGCACATGTACAGCTCTGAAATGAATATTGAATTTCAAACAGGCTAAAACAAAACGCCGCAACACTTTGATTACCGGGCCGGATGACGCTGTGAGGGAATTAATTGCTGAAACGGCTGCCATGTTGTCTGATCTGAAACGAACTGCCTTATTAGCCAATTCTTGCCCCCAAATCTCCACTGCCACCCATAACGGAAAAAGTTCTAGGAAAACCAAATTCCGGACAATATCTCCCTGTAACCACTGTAAGGGCCATCGCTGTGCGCACCACTTTCCCCCCAAAAAGGCCCCAAATCCTATAGACCCCGACGCGTCCGTAAATAATTCCATATTTTCCATGTCCCTCCATGGGTCCAGCCAGTAAGCTAGCCCATTATATTGGCCTAAAAATTCCTTCCAAACCTCCAAGTCTGCTCTGTGTTCGCGAGTAAGCCTGATGAAATGATGCGGCTCGGTTACCCCACATGTTGCCAAGGACAACCGCCGTGAAAAAATCCTCCCCATGGGCAGAACCCGGCAAGCGAAGTTTAACTTGCCTAACAGGGACTGCAGCTGTTGCAGCGTCACCTTACGCGCCCCTAGCGCTCTCATAATGTCTCCCAGCAGTCCGTCCAGCTTGTCTTGAGGAAGCCTGCATACCCTTTCCACTGTGTTGATCTCTATGCCCAAAAACTTCATAACCGGCGCTGGGCCTTCTGTTTTCTCCTCCGCCACCGGCACCCCAAAGTCCTTAAAAACCCCCAACATACCCCGCAGCGCCAAATCACACACCCTCGTATCCCCCGGCCCAACACAAAGGAAGTCGTCCAAGTAATGAGTGATAGCCGTGACTCCCGTTCTCTGTTTCACCACCCATTCTAAAAAGGTACTAAACATTTCGAACAGTGAACATGAGATGGAACACCCCATTGGCAGACAGCCATCAATGTAAAACCCCCCCTCAAAAAAGCAGCCAAGCAGCCTCATACTCTCCGGGTGCACCGGAAGTAGGCGGAAGGCAGACTCAATATCTGTCTTGGCCATCAATGCCCCTTGCCCCGCTTGCCGCACCATGTCCAGAGCAGTGTCAAAAGATGTATAGTGTACTGATGACAGTTCCGGATCAATTCCATCGTTCACAGATCCCCCTTTTGGATAGGACAGGTGATGAATCATCCTGAACTTGCCTGGCTCTTTCTTAGGTACCACTCCTAAAGGTGATACCACCAATCCTGAAACCGGAGGCGTGGGAAAGGGGCTAAACATCCTACCCAATCCCACCTCCTTCCTAACCTTATCCCTGACCACCGCCGCGTGTACCCTAGCCGATTTCAAATTCTTAGTACAAGCTATGGCCCCGGGAATGTCCGACGGTATCCGAAACCCCTCCATGAACCCCCGCCTCAAAGTATCTGCCACCCCTTTATCACTATCGATCTAGCCAAGGGGCCATCACTTCTACCCTCACCGGCGTCCTCCCTTTTACCAGTACCATCTCCGGAGCGCCGTTGGGGGCCCGATCCTCTGGACTTACGGAGACATTTAAAGGCCGGGTGGCTGCCACTGCAGAAGGAGCACTCATGTTTAAATTTACAGCCCCCCACAAATTTACACTGAGATTCATTGTAAGCCCAGCACACCCCCCGTCTCCCCGGGCTGGAGGCCCCAGCGCTAGCTGAGGCTGGGGCTGTTGGAAAGGGCTGTAATGAAGGTGCATTGGTATAGAGCCCCCCTCTCGTGTTCATTACCCTAAGCCATATCCCGATGTCTTTATGCCCCCAATCTAGATCAGGTTGCACGGACATACGCTGACGAAATTGCTCGTCATAGCGTAGCCAGGACATACCGCCGTACACCCGGTGCGCCTCCCATATCGTGTCTAGGTAGCCAAACAAAGCCGAACATCTTTCCGGTGACTTCTCCCCAATAATACTGGCCATGATCGTATATGCTTGTAGCCAGTTACCAAAAGTCCTAGGTATAAGACGAAACCTCCTACGGTCCTCATCTTCTTCCTTCCTATGCTCCTTGCCCTTAACCCATCTGTCGATATTAAAACGCTCCAGCGGTAACAAAGTAAAAATATCCAAATATTCCCGCTTCCAAATCTTATCCCGAATCTCTTGCTTCAGGTGCGCCCACAAGGGGCCCTCATAACAGGTATATGCATTCCCTTTTGCTAAATCAGAAATGGGCAGTGCTTTCCCCGACTAACCAACCAACGTCCAGCCTCCGCAGCCTCCTCACCAACCTCCCCAGATCCTGAACTGGCGGTAACCTGCGCGGAGACAGCCCCCCCCCCGTATTGGCAACCACTGGTACCTCCACCCCCCCCCCCCCCCCACACTGACTCCAGGGACCCACTGCCCTCAGTCGCTTCAGCATTCCTCGCCTCCATGCGTTCTAGGAGGGACCGAACACCCTGAAGTAGATCCTGTACCCCACGCCCTCCCAGATCTGAACCTAGTCCCTCTGACCCCGGCATTGTGTTCAAAGTAGAAAGTGGTAACTCACCAGCATGACGCGCAGGTGTGTCTGTCCTGCCGCCTGACGCAAAAGCTGAAACCCCAGATCCGTTGTCCCCAGAATCCATGGAAGAAGACGGGCCTGGAGCCGCGGAGGGTATCGCCGTCCTCCCACATCCTGCACCCGTGATATCCGCCTGTGGAAAAGAAAGAACAGGACCAGCACTGGTGTCCGTAAAATCCCTGGACCCCACCCCAGCAGCCATCTGCACCCCACCCGTCAGCCCCCCAGTTCCCACAAAGCCTCCGGCCCCCAGGCCTCCCCTTGAAAGGAGAGGTGCTTGCACTCCTGTCCCTGCATCTGCCTGTGCCCCTACTGGCTGAAGGAAAAGGCCCCCCGGACCCTGTGCCAACATGAAAAGACCTCCCAGCGCCGGCCACTGCCCTGGTGCCAACCCCCCTCCCCCCAGTTCTACTGCCTGCGGGCTCACCCCCACCCCTGTCAATGCTATTGGGCCCAGCTGACCCCCCACTACCAACCCTGCCTGCCCAGCCCCGTTAGGCCAGACCATCTGCCCTCCTGCCGACCCCAAAGTAAAGCTGGCCGCCTGCAGGGCTGCAGATCCTGCAGCAGCCGACAAAGCTGTTCCCCCCCCCGCACTCCCATCAACTTGAGCAGCCACACTGCCCGCCGTTGCCCCTGCCATCAAACCCCCCTGCCCTATCCCATCTGTAGTCTGACCATCCTGCGCAGCTGCTGTTGCTCCCCTCGTGGTGCTCTGGCCGCCATTTTTGGAGCGGCCGCCATGTTGTGCCCCCTTCTTCTTCCCTTTCCCCCCCCCCTTTGCCTGCCCGCGCAGTGGTGGGTGTTGTCCCGCTCCCCCCTGCCCCTTGTGCACCTACCCGGCCTCCAGCCGGAGTCCCGCCGCCGCTTCCGCCAGCTGTCTCCGCCGCTGACCTCTCCTCCTGCCGCGCTCTGGAAACCGGCGGCGATGGGGAGAGCCGCTCAGTCGGCCTGCGAGTTCTTTTGGGCCGCCCGCCCGCCACCCCGCCTCCGTCCTCTTCAGTAGCGGCGGCTGCTAGTAAGCCCCGCAGCCAGCCTTCTCCTCTTTCAGCCGCCGCAGCCTGCAAACGGTGCGCCATGCCCGCAAGATCCTCCTCGGCCATCCTAAACCCTGCACTACGGAAAAACTAATCTAAGCTAACTAAGGCAGTAGAGCAAACGCACGTTTGCTCAGACTGCCATCCACGGAGGTTGTGACCAACCCCCCGGAAGCCCCTCCTAACTTCCTGCACCAACTAGCTCCAGCCCCCGCAACCCTGCCTCTCAGCTCTCTCCCCCGCCTCTCAGCTTTAACCCCTCGTCTACCCCACTATACTTGGGAGTTCGTGAGAACTCGCCTGGGGTCATGATGCCGCTGGGCTAAAGGCACAGCGCATCGCTTGACTCACTGTCAATTCTTTTCATATGGATATACTAGGATGTAATGAAACACAGAAGCAGATCTATTCCAATGCATGTTTACAGTAAATGCCTTCAACAGATCAGGTTTTGCAGTAATATTTTATATGTTTTGGACTTATATTGAATTGAAATAACAGCTTTCCTCTTTCTGCACCATCTTGAAATTTGTTTGCCTTCTTAGAACAGAAGGAATTTGCAAGTATCACTTCCTCATGTGCTAGAACAAATTCGCGTTATGCTTCACTTCAATCAAGCATACCTCTGGTAAAAAAAAAAGAATGAAAACACTCAGGGCTCGTTTCCACTATAGCGAATCCGCATGCAGGCACCGCATGCGGATTCGCATAGTCAATACAAGTGGATGGGATTGTTTCCACTTGTGCGTTGTGCGGGTGCGTTTTGGCGTGCGGGGGAAATCTGCACGGCAGAGCCGTCAGATTTCGCGTGCGGCAGGAATGCGGGCGAATCGCCCGCAATGCTTTTAATAGGGAAATCGCAAGCGGCTTTGTCATGCGGATTTCCCCGCGATTTTGCGTGCGATTTCGCATGTAAAGCTATGGAGCTTTACACAGGCAGTGACATGGTTAAATTCGCCTGGCTCCTTGCCATGCAAAATCGCATGCGAAATCGCGGTGAAATCCGCATGCGGAAACGCATCCGCATGCGATTTCATCCGCGGTGGAATCCAGGCGATTCCGCACCGCAATAGTGGAAACGAGCCCTAATAGATGCTCTAATGAAGTAGCGTTATAATGCCCATTTTGTATGTAATAAGGCTGACCACAGCTCCATTTCAGCCAGGCTCTGGTGTGTTGCTCCGTCTATCTCCACTGCTGGAGTTCCCATTTATTATAATAAAAATATAACCAACCAGCTAGATTCATTTCTTAACAACTCAATCTGCACTGTAAATTGAAAATTGAAGCTAACAGGATGCCATAGGCAGTAAGTGCTACTTTCTGCAGAACACGTATCTTTCATTGTAAAGAAAATGTTGTCATCATCTCATCTTACTGAAAATAATATTTCCTTTTTCATTTATGTCCAAAACAACCCATGAGAGAAAATGCCACTGGCAGTTAAAAATAGGAAAACTAAGGGTGCATAAACACATCCAATTCTGATTGGCCAATCACTGGCCAATTTTCTAACCTTAACCTGCCTGGGAACGTTTTTTGCACATTTTTTTTCATGTAGCTAGCCTAGCGCTAGCTGCATGATTCCCGCTCCCTGCGGCGTCCCTCCCTGCCCTCCGATCGCCGCCGGCGCAGTGACCCGTCCAGAAATCCCAATCTGAACGGGATTTCCTGGAGGGCTTCCCCCGTCGCCATGGCGATGAACGTCATGACGTCACAGGGAGACCTAATCCACCCCTCAGCGCTACCTGCCACTGATTAGCCAGGCAGCGCATGGGGGCTCGGTTGGGGGGGGGGGCTGTATCACGGCGGGTAGCGAAATTATTCAAATCGGCCCAGCGGGGCCTGAGCGGTTACCTCCGGCGTCTCTGGACGAACCTAGCTCGTCCGGAACGCTAAGGAGGTTAATATATCATGCTGGCCTACAGATTTTGAATTCTATGAACAGATTGTGTGGGTAAGCTCTTACACTACAGTACATGGAAGTGGTAAAATTGACCAATCATTGGACAATCAAAATTAGATGTGTATACACACCCTTGCATTACTGCATTACTAGGCCATGGGATAAAATGGTGGCCCTCCTCTAGATGGGGAGTCCTGGCTTGAAGCCCCTGCATAATATCATCATTGGAACCCCACGTGAGGAGTTCTGGGGATTCATGGTGGGTGAAGAGCCCTCCTTACTGTGGCTTGACTGTGATGAAAAAGGGGGCTAGTAAAAAATATGTGTCCATAAGTAGATAAGCTTTAGTGATAAGTTAAGAATGCTTTATGTGGCTCACTTATATAAAAAGGTAACATTTGCATTAAGGTTATTCATTAATATTCCTATCACCATCCTGGAGCTCTGCTAAGATATCTAGTTATTAATAGCTGTGACATTAGTACATTTAACAGATGGAAGTTACAGTGACTCAGAAATGGATGAAGAGAAACTGGTGGCAAATGTTTAAAATGGCAAAGAGTGTATTAAGTTACCTTTGTTGCATGCATTAAGTAACCCGCTGCTACTTAGAAAGAAGGCTCATCAGAACAGAAGGCCTGTCTGGCTTGTTAAGTAAGACAAGAAGCAGTTTTCCATTAAAGCATTTCTATACAGCTGGGCTAATTGTTACTTCCTTATTACAATGATTAGTCAATGGTATGTGTTTACATCGTAGGAGTAATGCCTACTGCACAGAATTGTAGCCGGTTTCTGCATATTTAAGAGGATCATTCATTGTGGAGATGTGATTTTTACAACGGAAATGTTTAAATAATACGATTTTAGTTACTCACTAACAGTAAAATTGGCATTCTTAAAGTGAACTTACCATATGGAATTAAATGTAACTAATGCATTTCCATGACAGCAAAGTAAATAAATAGTGGTGGAATGTATGTGTGCACACAGCAAATAGTGTAATTCACTCGTAGGCACTCGGAAGCCCATCACTGGTATCTGCCTCCTCTACTGGCCTGCTGTACTCATACATCAACCTACACTGGCTACAATGCTATATTCTTTAGTAGGTCAGATTATACCCTTCTTTATGCTGTGCATGTGAATCAGTAGATGGAATGGCATTAAAAGGAACCTAAACTGAGAAGGATATAGATTTTTCCTTTTAAAATAATACCAGTTGCCTGACTCTCCTGCTGATCCAGTGTCTCTAATACTTTCAGCCACAGCCCCTGACCAAGCATGCGGATCAGGTGCTCTGACTGAAGTCACACTGGATTAGCTGCATGCTTGTTTCAGGTGTGTGATTCAGCCACTACTGCAGCCAAAGAGATCAGTAGGACTGTCAAGCAACTAGTATTGTGTAAAAGGAAACATCCATATGCCTCTCAGTTAAGGTTCCCTTTAAGGGGTGGTTGTGTGGCAGTTTCTCACTGTGTGGTGAATACTGTGCAGTGAAGGAGGGAGGGGAGTTCATTTTTTCACAATTTCTCATTTTTGTTAGTAAAAGTAAATTAAGTCATGACATAATTGAGAACTATATGAAGAATCACAATAATTTTATTGCTGGCTTCCAGGTTTACCTTTTTTAAACAGACTATGCAACCCTTTGTTGACCTTTATAGCTAAACACACCCCCATAACTTTTGGAATGCAATGATGTGTCAGGTCCTACCCCATAGAGCCATATTAATCCATGCCGTGCACTGATGAGAATCAAACAATCCGAAACAGTCTGTATGCATGTTGGATTGGCATTCTGTACCGGCACTGAACTGGGCTCACTCCCCCCCCCCCCCCCCATCCCATAAAATCACCTCTGAGCACCATAGCCATGTTCACACATGTCATGTTGCTGCGTTTCTCTGCCACTGGGTAATGTCGCCATGTGTCAAGCGCCAACACATTTGGTGTTACAAATGCTGCCAATAGACTGAATTTTAATTGCACCTGAATAAAGCTTGTGGGTGGCAACTGGGACACTGAACTGCCCAATATGTGCCCAGTTCAGCTGCCCATCTGAGAAAGGCCTTACTGAAGTAACTTTTTAAACCTGACAAATCATATGCCTACTGTGATTTGGGAATAGTTTTTAATAATAAAAGCACATTGTTTTAAGCCTAGCCAAACTGAAAGCAGTTCTTTTCTGTTACTGAAGTTCTTCCTGAAGTGTATCTGCACAAGTGTTACAGGATCTGTGAGGGAAAGTTTTTCTGGTGACATCATCAAGCTCTGCTTAGATTCACAACAGGGGGCATGTAGGAGTTTAGCCTCTGGATGCCCAACAGCTCAGACAAAAAAGAGCAGTTTTGTGACTGACAGGAACACTGCTGACAAACAGTTCCAGCACTCTATTCTGTACTCGGTTATGCAAAACTGCAATGACCCTGGGGGTGAGATTGTTCTTTTGAAACTAGAAATGACAGGCATATTTGAAAGATAAAATAATATTTGTGCCTGCAGTTCAGCTGTAAGTGTAAACAGTCTATTTCACAAAGCATCACATATAACATTTTCAAGATCAAACTCGGCTGATAAGAGGCATGAATGACAACTAAAGGCATAAATCATTAGTACAAGCAGCGCCGAGCATCACTGAACACAGTCATATTATTTTAATTTTACAACAATCAGAGTGTCCAAATATCCATATAAATTTTATTAATGAGATAGATGACTTCTTCTGGGGACAGCTATCTGATGCACGCTGCTCACCAGGCAGGGTTGGCTGATAATAAACCCTGCAGCCATTCTCTTGGTGGAAAATGAGTCTGAAGCGATTGTCAGATTATCTATTTGTCATGGCTGACTGCTTTCTGGAACGCCAGTTTGTTAATATGCTATTAGTCAGTAATATTAGCCCATGCAAATGATTGAAAGGTACATCTACTCTAATACTGGGGCTGTTGATAGAGAAATAAACTTCCGATTGGAAGAGTCTGTGCCATCCTACAGTAATTCTGCCATTAGAAAGAATGAGATCATCAGCCACTAGGACAGAACCTGACTTGCTCTTAATAGGTATACTTGCAAAATGGAGCATTGAGAAGCAGTAATGCCCCTCAGTATGGAACAATCTTCCTGGGCTGATTACTTGTTACATCAGTAGCTGGGTTGTATCCGTCAACAGAGGCACTCCTGCTACTGATGTGGCTAGCACTCAGCACAGAAAGACCAGGGGAAGCAGGATGTTTGCCTGCCAAACACATCGGGCCTGATGCAATTCACTTTTTTCTCCTTGTTTTCTCCTAGGAGATAATTTTTCATCTTTTGTTTAAAGTGTACCTGAGATGGGACTACAGGTACATACCTGTATTTACTTACTGTATGTACTTATTATACTTACCTGGTACTTCCTCCAGCCACATGAGATGTGTGGGCTCCCTCATTGTCCTTTCCGTTATCTTCTAATCCTCCCCAGTAATCTGGCCTGCCATGCTCCCGTAATCGGGAGTGTTCTGCTACTGGGCAGTACTACTGTGCAGGAGCAAAACGCTCTTGGCGGAGGGAGTGCGACATGGGGTGCGCGTGTGGCCAAGCCACGCATGTGCAGAAGAGCACAGCCGGCTGGATTACAGGGGAGGATTATAAAATAACGGAGCAACCGGAGAGAGCAGCGAAGGAGCCCACGCATCCTCATGGGGCTGGAGGAAGCCCCATGTAAGTGTAAATGTGCCCTGTAGTCTCATCTTAGATTTCCTTTAAATAACTTTTCAGCGCTCTGCAATTAAAAAAAAGTACCAAAATGTACATGGAAAGGTACTGCTAAAATTATTCTGAGTATTGTCTATGGTGTGTGGCCATACATTAGGAGGTAAGTAGTATTTGCCTTCCAGATTTTTTTTCATCTTTAGTTTGGCCCCTCTGCATCCAGATAGTAAGTGACTGTAATACTGAATTTGTGTTGATGCCCAATCGCAATGGATTTCAGAATTAGTATCATCCGGTAATATGAGCATCACAAGTGAGAGTAGCATGTTGCCAGTCATTTTGTTGCAGGCGTAATGTACACACTGTCCACTAGCATAGGCCTCTGCTCGCATTATTACAACAAAATCTGACACAACATGGTGGCAACGCACACCTGTGAATGCACCGCACCCACTGTCCGGTCATCTCAGCACATTGCTTTGCCATTATAACTTGCATTATAACGCAACACGCATGGGAGCATTCCCTAAAACAGTTGGACAGAGACTCCCATTTTTCGAGCCTACAACCCAGTTTTAAAGTTAGTGGGAGGATTCAAACACGTTATTTGTATGTATGAAAAGAATAGGAACATCATTCCTGTCATGTTCATATAGTACTCAGTTATATTATTCCGTTTTCATACAGAATGCATTGGGTGCAAATACTGTGTCACAGTTTGGAACTTCACGAGTTGACAATCCAGCATTAACAATAACACAAAATAATAGTATAGTAACAATATCAGCAGCAAGAACCCTTCCAGCATGAACAATGCAGTAGTATATATTTTTTGGATGAAAGCAGCGTTCCCCAAAAAATATAGGCCATGCTGTGAGTACAGCTTCTAACCGAATCAGGTGCCACATCTTTTTTACAACTGATTTTTCTCATTTTTTTTTTTAATTTAATTTGTGCAAGATTTGTCTTTGCGCAGCAGAGACATGATTTCTAATGAATGCACTTCTATAAGATGTCCAAGTATTTATAGCCGGATTAGGAAATTATTGTATATCTATAGACTCTCCCTTGACAAGTTCAAACAGGTGCTTAGAGGAATAGCATTCTGCTGGTCATAGGCAATTAAGCATAAGATGATTCATATCCACAGGACTAATTCCAACTAGACTAGAGTAGACAATGATCATATTTCTATGATCAAAAATCTATACAACATATATCATCACTGTACAAGTCATTTTATGACTGGAGCTCACCAAATATCGCATTATCTTTCAACGGTACTTATGTATTATACTGTTTACTGAATTTGATTGTCCATTGTTTAAAAGATAATATTATGTTATTATCATTGATTTATATAGCAATAGTGTCTTCCGTGGCACTGTACAACAAAGTGCAAGTTCATACAATACAAATAAACAGTGCAACAGTTAACAATACAAGACAATGATGGGTTACAGCTGATGCAATGAACAAATCCTCTACAGATTCTTGCAGGGGTGGGAGGGGGTGAAGATATGTACGCATGATACACAGCATTGAGAGACAGAAGAGGAAAGAGAGCCCTGACCAAAATGTCTTACAGTCTAAAGGGTTAAGGGATAGGACAGTAGGTGAAGGAAAGCTATGTATGAGATGGTAAAAATGGTGGTCAGTGGCCGAAGTGCCCTCATTAGGAAAGTATGCATGCTTGAAGAGGTGCGTTTTCAGGTTGGGTCCAAAAAGGGTAAGTGTGGGGAAAATGGGGAAAATATATTTACACCTTTTGAAAAGTCGAGTCTGGGCGTTCATTTGCACTATGCCCTTCATTAGTTAGATACATCATTCCTGAATTAGGGAGTGTCCACTGATGCAGGGCACAGTGCAAATGAAAGCCAATATTCGTAGATTTTCAACAGTACCGGTATGTGGATTTCTAAAGGGGAGTAAATATCTTTTAAACGGGGCAGTCAAGTTCAGTAGACAGCATAATACATTATTACTCTCTTAATTTGAATTGGCACAACAACAGTATAGGGCTTGGTACTAAAGATACACAGAATTTACTTCACTCTTATTCTTTTTAGTTCATAAGTTTTCACAAAGTAGGATGTAAAGTTAAATGTTCTCTACCTGCCTAAAGCTTTACTAGCTTTCACAGTGTGATCTAACTGTTTTGGAAAAGTTCCTAAAAAAATTACAGCACTAATATATAGCCTATTGATAATAATGGCAGAGTTGTTTTCTTTCTGTTTTTCTCATTGGTTTATACGTCTGCACAAAGCAGAAAGTAAAATGAAATGTGGTCTTTGCACCTTTCTAGCTTTGCTTATAAAGTAGCAACACAGTCATTCCACAGGTTGGAGAGGTTCATATCTCCATAGGGGAGGCTGGCATGCATACACATGTTTTGAAAGTACTTACTCCTATCTAAGTAACAGCTGACAGACATGTGAGGCAGCTTACTCAGTAGCTGTGAAGTATATGGAGAGGTTCAGAGGGAAGACCAGGTGAAAAAAAAAAACACAGGCGTGTCAGTATAATGCAGTTTGTTAAAATGCTTGAACTATAAAGAAATGATCTGGTAAGGATTTTTATTCCTTTGGGAAAATGGAGATCCGCTTTAAATATCCGCCTGTATTCCCTTCACTGCACTTTAGTTCACGTGCTATTTAGTAAATCACCCCAAATGGCTCTTCAGTCACCCAGCAGAGATTTTTGTGACAGGTGGGAGATATGCTATGCGCCTTCAGTCTGCTGTTGGTAAAGAAATCTTTTTCCTTGTCTGCCAGCTACTGCGCAAAATTACATCTAAAAATGATTTGCTTTTCTAAATGAAAAGTTAAACTTTGTTACGCTGAGTGACAAGCCAAGTCTCTTTCTAAATCCCCAGAGTTAAATTCAATGTAGACCCAATAAAGACTTGCTGAAAGTAATTTAGCAAAAGATTAAGGTTAAGCACTTATATATTTAAAATATATTAATATTTAATATGAACGGAACAAGGCATCGGTTTCTAAAGAATGATTTTGTCGTGAATGCCAGTGGGGCTGATTTACATAGACAGGCGCACGGAAAATTGCAGCAAAAATGTATCAGTTGCCTAGAAAAGCCAATCAGGTTTCATCTGTTATTTAAATTTGTTGTTCTGGGCAACAGGCTGCATGTTTGCTCCAGTTTTCTTTGCGCTTCTTCTTATTATCTTATTGTAAATAAACCCCTTTGTACGTTGCTCAGGCAATTAAGTTTGCAAGAACTTAACTGATGGGATTACTTGAACATAGTAATAAGAATGAAGAAATTGGTTCAGTGGAATTGTGAGATGAGCATTCTGTCACATGGGCAAATTTGCAGTTTTGAAGGCTTGGTGTCACTTGCTTACATGAATAGGTGTAACGGGTGATACTAAAGGATTGCCAGCTATCTGTTTTCTTATTTGCAGTCTGCAAATTTTCCAATTCATGTTTGCAGTGACGTTGGCTGGTGAAACCGGTTGGATCTAGAATCGGTAGCACTGAAATGTGAAATTTGGATAACTGCTGGGTGCATTAAGCTAAAAAGGGTTCTGGAGTAAAAAAAAGAAAAAAAAAGACCCTAATGTGCATTTCTATTACTGTACAGCTTTTATCTTTAAATAAAACATGCTTTGAACTACACTTGTAGCACCCCCCTGCCCCATCCTTTCCTTATTTTGGGCTGGGTAATGTTTAGATTAAGAAGTGGAGGAGGAACATATCTCGCTGTGAGAAGTGGCCACAGAGAGTGCCAAAACATGCTCTACTATAGCTCATCTATGCAACCTTTTATTTTGCTTAGTGTGACCTTTCTCTTTGATTTAAAGAACTATGTTCACACTGGTGATTTGAGGTCTTATTGATGTTGAGGTTTAGCATGTTTACGACTTCATCTGCTTTTGGTAATAGGCCTCATAGCAGCATATGAGAATTATTTACTGTTTTCTACATATAGTGGATTGAAGACACTGACATATTATCATAGACCTGTGCATGTTTTTAACTTCTTATTGGGGAGTATGAGCACGGAAGGCCTGTGTCCAGGATTTGTCTTCCTCAGTGTATGTGGCAATGACTGTTGGTTCCCCTGAAATGTTTATCCTATTTCCATTACATTACATTACTGATATGCAATTGAAAAATTAAACATGACTGGGATCTAAGGGCAGCAAGCACAAACATTTCTGACACATGTGGCCCCCGGTTCCAGATTTATCACTTTCACAGCAAAAACTGTTCAAGGCGAGCTGAAGACCAATGCTCACTAATCTGTCACCAATATCAAATAAATAGACAGGGTGGCAGTTAGCCAATGGGAAAGAAGGCAGTGTGACAGGAAGGAGCTGGTGCAGTTAACGAATCAGGTTGAAGCCAGAAAATGTTACATTTTAGATAGAAAATGTTCCTTTTTAGCCAGATATGGAGCACTCATAAGAGGACAACCTGCCAAATGTTTTTTTCAGGTTTGTTTTTCACAGGATTAAACACAGGATCAGTTTAAAGTTTGTTTATTTCTTATTTCTCATTGCAGGAAAGAAGTAACTAGATATTTTTTTCTTATCTTGGATATTGTATGAACGATCCTCAATCCAACTGGATTGATTTTTGCCTCATTTCCTGTCCAAGAAACATGAAAGAAAGTTAGAGGAACATTTCCGTCTTTGTCCAGTATCTTCTTTGGAGATATATTTCCAATTTGTATCTCAGTAACAGTTATAAAATGCTCTACTATTAGGTGGCAAAATAATTTTTGTGAGGTTAAACTATTTGATCTAATTATTTTGTAAATGTTAATGTGCTATGGTGCAATAACCAATTGAAGTGAAAGATCATTCATAGTGATTGAAAGTAAATCATCTCAAAGAAGGTGCCCACACAATCAGCAATATCAATGTTCCATACTGTAGTCAGTTCAATAATTTAATCAGACTGGAAGAAAATGTAACATTTCAATTGTCCTTTTTATTAAATGAAATGTAGATTTTGTCAAAAGAGAAATAGCATTTGTTATGGCTAACATTATTATTTTTTCATTTTTGATTGGATGTGTGTGTTGTATTGTTTCATGGCTTCTACAAGGTCAAAGCCAAGCAAAATTGCATAAAGCGTTGTCATGAGTGTGAGCTATGGGTAGGTTTTAAAATGTTTTATCAATCATGCTGATTGTGTCATGCAAAGCTTGTAAAGTTTAGTTTTGGTGTTCCTGAAATAAAAGAATACAGCAATGCTGTGCCTGTGACTTAAACATTGCACTTTTACTTGTTAATGAAAGAGATCTCACAGTTGTTAAAGTTGACAGGTTGCTCGACAGTGGCTTGAAGTTTATTCCTTCAATGTTGCATTGGCCTGAATTCCCATAAAAGTTTCTGTTGAGTGCTTTTGTTGCGTTTTAATTTTTTATTGTTTTCTTAGTGTAACCTGCAGATGACCCATACTGATTTCATTTGACATTGTACCAGTGTATAGTAATGCATTCTCTGACACAGTGCAGAAATCATGCTGCCAAGCTGGTGTCTTGGGCGTTAGCAGTGATCTCCCTTAGTGAGGAGCATGTCACGGCTTCACATCTTCTTTAATTAATATCACGGCACTAATTATTTAAGTAGTAGCTTAAATAATAAAGGGACTCTAAGCAAAAATATGTATTTGTCAGACTCTGGGTGCCCATATTGGGATCCTATCCTGAACATTTTTTGAGGATTATTTTCCCTCAGTATGTACATCCGTCTGTTTATAAATTATATTAACCGCATCGGCTGATCAGAGTTCTTGTTTAATTTAATTAAAGTGAAGAGAAGAAGCCTAATTGGTTGTGTTGTGTCTTTTTTATGCTACTCTGGATAACTTCTTTCCTTTTTTTCTTCCCATACACAATAAATAGACCATAACCTTCAGTGCACATTGTGTAAACTATAGTTACCAGGATACTGACATACCATGACAACACCCTAGGATGAAAATTATGCAGATTTTATGCTAAGGCTGTTGTGCTAAGACCAATGCTTCAAGATACATGTGTGTGTGTGTGTGTAGTATATATATATATATATATATATATATATATATATATGTATATATATATATTCATCATTATATGTTCCAGTAATTAAAGAAAATCCAATGCAAAAATCTAAAAATAAATCTGAAGCTAGCACTACACCTTAAATTGCCCATTAATGATGCAATCTTGAATGTACAATCTTGCCAAATCTATGTTGTAGCAGGTTAAACTGAATATACTTTGAAAGGATAGTTTGGAAAGTCCTTCATATTACATTGAAGTGGTAAGATTGTACAATTGAGATTGTATCATTATAATGATCAGCGTGTTTATTCAATATATATAACTAGGATTACTTTATATTTACCACTAAATATCCTCTGGCAAAAATTATTAGTAGTAGACATGACAGCCCTTATTCAATTCACTAGTTCTCCTAAGTTTTCTCCTGATGGTATTTGCCACTAGCAAGCAAGATAATGCTCATAATAATAAGGGCAGTGCTTTTTCACCTACGTTTTGGTACCTTTTCAATTGCAAAGTGCTGAAAAGTTATTTTAAAGAGAAGATGAAAAATTATCACTTAGGAGAAAACTTTGGAGAAAAAGTGTTCTGAATAAGGGCCGACATCTTTTGGTACATACATATGTATGCATAGCTAAAGCCACATTTTTGAGACTCAAAAAGACAAATGCAATAATTTATAATAACTGCATAAAAATAATACATGTATTCTGCCACTTTGTAAATATTATTCCAAATTATATTTTAGATCATATCAACAAAGTAATAATGTGATGTGCAGAAAAATGAATTATTTGTATCAAACACACCATAAAATATAAGACAAAACAAAAAGTCACAGTATAACAAGCATATCTTAGGCTGAGTATAATAAACCTTCTCAGAAGGCAACAGCAACAAGCACAGTTTTGTTCTTTAATTGGATATTACAGGCTGCACTGTTAATCAACCCACACAAATAATGTACTTCATTTCAGGCTTTCAAATCAAAGCAAAGATATTATCTGGAACAGTGTGGATAAAAGTTTCGCTGCTGTAAAAGAATACACAACAAAAAGCTAGGAAATTAAGCTTTCTTCTATTAACTTTGCTGAAGAAATGCACATTTTAAAATGAACAAAATAGAACAGAAAGTATTGTTATGTAATGTTCTTCTTCTCTGGAACTGTTTAATGCTACTGAATATGTGTACCTTCACTGTTTATAAAAAAAAATGGTCAAGAAAATAAATGCTTTCTTTTACATGAATCAGCCAAGTTTTTAAATATATATATA
This sequence comes from Hyperolius riggenbachi, assembly GCF_040937935.1. NCBI lineage: Eukaryota > Metazoa > Chordata > Amphibia > Anura > Hyperoliidae > Hyperolius > Hyperolius riggenbachi. The sequence goes on from NC_090646.1 coordinate 245,129,960, forward strand.
TATATATATATATATATATATATATATATATATATATATATATATATATATTTATATATATATATATATATATATATATATACAGTGGTGTGAAAAACGATTTGCCCCCTTCCTGATTTCTTATTCTTTTGCATGTTTGTCACACTTAAATGTTTCTGCTCATCAAAAACCGTTAACTATTAGTCAAAGATAACATAATTGAACACAAAATGCAGTTTTAAATGATGGTTTTTATTATTTAGTGAGAAAAATAACTCAAAACCTACATAGCCCTGTGTGAAAAATAAATTGCCCCCTGAACCTAATAACTGGTTGGGCCACCCTTAGCAGCAATAACTGCAATCAAGCATTTGCGATAACTTGCAACGAGTCTTTTACAGCGCTCTGGAGGAATTTTGGCCCACTCATCTTTGCAGAATTCTTGTAATTCAGCTTTATTTGAGGGTTTTCTAACATGAACCGCCTTTTTAAGGTCATGCCACAACATCTCAATAGGATTCAGGTCAGGACTTTGACTAGGCCACTCCAAAGTCTTCATTTTGTTTTTCTTCAGCCATTCAGAGGTGGATTTGCTGGTGTGTTTTGGGTCATTGTCCTGCTGCAGCACCCAAGATCGCTTCAGCTTGAGTTGACAAACAGATGGCCGGACATTCTCCTTCAGGATTTTTTGGTAGACAGTAGAATTCATGGTTCCATCTATCACAGCAACTTCCAGGTCCTGAAGCAGCAAAACAACCCCAGACCATCACACTACCACCACCATATTTTACTGTTAGTATGATGTTCTTTTGCTGAAATGCTGTGTTACTTCTATGCCAGATGTAACGGGACACGCACCTTCCAAAAAGTTCAACTTTTGTCTCCTCGGTCCACAAGGTATTTTCCCAAAAGTCTTGCCAATCATTGAGATTTTTTTTTAGCAAAATTGAGACGAGCCTTAATGTTGTTTTTGCTTAAAAGTGGTTTGCGCCTTGGATATCTGCTATGCAGACCATTTTTGCCCAGTCTCTTTCTTATGGTGGAGTCATGAACAATGACCTTAATTGAGGCAAGTGAGTCCTACAGTTCTTTAGATGTTGTCCTGGGGTCTTTTGTGGCCTCTCGGATGAGTTTTCTCTGCGCTCTTGGGATAATTTTGGTCGACTGGCCACTCCTGGGAAGGTTCATCACTGTTCCATGTTTTTGCCATATGTGGATAATGGCTCTCACTGTGGTTCGCTGGAGTCCCAAAGCTTTAGAAATGGCTTTATAACCTTTACCAGACTGATAGATCTCAATTACAGTACTTTGTTCTCATTTGTTCCTGAATTTCTTTGGATCTTGGCATGATGTCTAGCTTTTGAGGTGTTTTTGGTCTACTTCTCTGTGTCAGATAGCTCCTATTTAAGTGATTTCTTAAATGAAACATGTGTGGCAGTAATCAGGCCTGGGGGTGACTACAGAAATTGAACTCAGGTGTGATAAACCACAGTTAAGTTATTTTTTAACAACGGGGGCAATCACTTTTTCACACAGGGCCATGTAGATTTGGAGTTTTTTTTTCTCACTAAATAATAAAAACCATCATTTAAAACTGCATTTTGTGTTCAATTATGTTATCTTTGACTAATAGTTAACGGTTTTTGATGAGCAGAAACATTTAAGTGTGGCAAACATGCAGAAGAATAAGAAATCAGGAAGGGGGCAAATAGTTTTTCACACCACTGTATATATATATATATATATATATATGTATGTACATATATATATGTCCCCAAGTCAAAAAATTAGCATATTGTGATAAAGTACATTATTTTCTGTAATGTACTGATAAACATTAGACTTTCATATATTTTAGATTCATTACACACAACTGAAGTAGTTCAAGCCTTATATTTTTTTAATATTGATGATTTTGGCATACAGCTCATGAAAACCAAAAATTCCCATCTCAAAAAATTAGCATATCATGAAAAGGTTCTCTAAACGAGCTATTAACCTAATCATCTGAATCAACTA